>NC_141874.1:640264943-640567973 GCF_056163025.1 Triticum urartu
CCATTCGTATGTACATCCCACGCGGTGAATCCCAGAAAAACATTTCCGTTAGTATGTATATCACACACAGTCAATCCAAGGAATACATTTCCATTCTTATGTACATCCCACATAGTCAATTCAGGGAAAACGTTTCCATTCGTATGTACATCCCACACAGTTTTATGTATACGCTCATGTGTGAAAGGTGTAACTATCACACATGCTCTGCCCTGGTTAACTGTTTCCTTTTCTGAACTACATCGCACACGATTTGATGTAGAAAACTGTGTGGCATTGGGCTATCCATCGCAAGCGCTTTTACTACCAGAACCGTTTGCAAAGTTCCATGACCGTTTGTTCTCTTTTTACATCGCATACGATGTTTCCTTTCTAACCGTGTGCACATTATTTTATTAGCTCTTCCATATTTTTTTTGCCTGTAATTTATTATTCGAATTGGAAATTTTGAAATATGAAACGTGCGATTCAAATTCTTAGCACAATGGTTCAACAACGAATCCATAAATAAAATTGCTAGTACAATATGTTCGGTAATTACTGGATTAGGCAGCAATTAACTATGATGAACCATAATATTTAAAGGCGGTAAAGTTGAAGAGACAAGTGTAAATCATTTTGACTGTCGACGGTGTTAAAAGAAGCGAAATGCCCATAATGTGCCTTCCTGCATGCCATAGGCACGAACCACTTTTGTCTAACCTCTTGTGACGATCGCCCGCCCATCCTTCACCGCCTTCAGGAAGACTTCTAGAGCATTATCATGATAGCATGAATTATATACTTTAACCTTAGTTGCTTCCACTCCGGTCATGTAATTTGCAAGGTAATCATCAGTAAATAGTTTCGGAAACCACTGAAAAGAGAAAAATATCATATACTGAGGTCTAGTAGAGTAACCTCTTATGGGCAGGGGGAAACGGCAACACATTACTTACCATCCTAAAGTTCACTATTGTCTTGGACAAAGTGTAAATAAAGAGCTTAATTCCAATCACCCGTTTGTTTCGCCTAACAATCTTTCTTAGTTTCCTCACTTGATGCTTGTTCATGAATATCTCATTGCCCCATACGCAAAAGGGATCGAAGCATGGATCAGTACCGCTCATATATGTACCTACAAGCAACCAGTAAATGTTAGAAGCTAAACTGAGATTGCACAAATGATGTAAAATACAACTACCTATGTTCCTAAGTACAAGTAATTTTTTTTTTGAGATTTCAATATGAACTACATACAGATGTATATAGAATTATAGATATAGTTTATATTAGAATCTAGATTCACTCATTTTGCTCCTTATGTAGTCTATATTGGAATCTCTAAAAATACTTATATTTAGGAATATATGGTGTATAAGACATGGGATGCAGCTAACCTCGATGGCAAACAACAACATCACCCATTGTAGCCCTGTTAAGTACATGGAAAGCCAATGTTAACTACAACAGGGTTAACATCCACCAAAAATAGCAAAATGTAATAAAACGGCAGCATCTGTAGTGATATCTTCATTGCGAAAGAGTAGCACCGTAGCAAAGGGACGTATTAAAAATGACACAATTGTTAATTGCAACAGGCTTAACAACATCCTAATTCATATTTTGTAAGTTTGTAGCCATTGAAATACAACTCTTTAAAAATGGATACAACTATTAATTGCAACAGGCTTAATGGCCATTGAAACCGGTACTGATAAAAATGCAATTGGCAGAGTTAAACATCACAGGGCATGTGCTGCCAGAGCAGATAATGGCCAAGTTGTCTATAGAAAGGTAGGCAAAATAGCTAAAACATGTTAGGCATGTTTACCACAACATTCTTAATACATCAACCATATAGAATATAGCCATTAATTGCAACTGGTATTGGTAAGATTGAACTGGTGAGTACATACTTGGTAAGTCCTGAGAGGTAGTTGCTGGGGCACTTCATCTTGGCCAGAGCCCGCCCAAAGTCAGCGGCGGTGGAGGCGAGCTGTTCCTCCGGGTCGAAGGATGGATCAGTGCCACTGACATGTGTACCTACAGGCAACCAGTAAATGGTAGAAGTTAAACTGCAATTGCACAAATGATATGAAATACTGTAAGACATGGGATGCAGCTAACCTCGACGGCAAACAACAACATCGGCCATTATGACACTGCGTAAGTACATGGACATGCATGTTAAGTACAACAGGGTTAGCATCCACCAAAAATAGCAAGTGGGCAACATCTCTAGTATATCTTCATTGCGGAGAGTAGCATGGTAGCAAATGGACAGATTAAAAATGGATACAACTATTAATTGCAACGGGCTTAACAACATCCTAAGTCATGTTTTGTAAGTTTGTAGCCATTGAAATACAACTGTTTAAAAATGGATTCAACTGTTAATTGCAATAGGTTTAATAGACATTAAAATCGGTACTGATAAAAATGCAATTGGAATAGTTAAACATCACAAGGCAGGTGCTGCCAAAGCAGAGAATGGCCCATATGTCTATAAAAAGATAGGGAAAGTAGATAAAACGTGTTAGGCATGTTTACCAGAACATGCTTAATACATCGACCGTACAGAACATAGCCATTAATTGCAACTGGTATTGGTAAGATTGAACTCGTGAGTACATACTTGGTAAGTCCTCAGAGGTAGTTGCTGGGCCACTTCATGTTGGCCAGAGCCCACCAAAGTCAGCGACGGCGGAGGTGAGCTGTTCCTCCGGGTCGAAGCGTGGATTAGTGCCACTGACATGTGTACCTACAGGAAACCAGTAAATGATACAAGTTAAACTGCAATTGTACAAATGATGTGAAATATTATAAGACATGGGATGCAGCTAACCTCGATGGCAAACAACAACATCAGTTGTTATGACCCTGCGTAAGTACATGGACAAGATGTTAAGTACAAGAGGGTTAGCATCCACTAAAAATAGCAAATGGGCAGCATCTCTAGTGATATCCCGAGTCATGTATTGTAAGTTTGTTGCTAGTATTGGTGAAATTGAGTTAGACACGGTAATATTTGAACATCACACAGTGTGCAGTACTGAAATAAATGAGGCACGAACATGCTTAATACATCAACCATACAAATCATAGCCGTTGCAAGTGGTATTGGTAAGATTTAGCTGGTCAGATCTTACCTGTTAAGTCCTCGGGGGTAGTCGCTGGGGCACTTTATCTGGGCCAGAGCCTGCACCATGTCGGCGGCGGAGGCGAGGTGTTCCTCCGGGTCAACACACACAGTGGCCATCGCGCCATTGACCGCCATCAGCTCCTGGCAGTGGGGATTTGGAGGCACGAGGATATTTCGTAGGCGCCATTCAAGCAATCAGGTCGGGGCCGTAATAGAGATCGGTGGGTTACTTGACTGGATCTGAGCAGAACGTAGATATGGTTGAAGCTATGGTTGCGCCAGTGGCGGTTTGAGATGCCGGTAGAGGGAGTCGCGAGGGGGGTACTGGGGGTGGGGATGTGTTTGGAGGAATAAATTCTGAAATCGCACGCCTAATGAAAATTTCGCTGCGAAACTTGAAACTTGGGCGGGGGAAACACACAATGCAGACAAAGCGCGTAACGTGTAGTTGATTTTATTCGGTCAATGGTATGCCTGGTTTATTAGGAAAAATCGCACAGGTAACTGACTTATGGATCATTAACGCAAAAAAACCCAGACGGGTACGGCATAGAAACCGTGTGTTTTGTGATCTTCTAATGATTAATGCAAAAAACACACACGAGCGCACATGCTAATCAATGCTCAAAGCCCTCAAAGGATGCTCTTACCGACATTGTACGTTAATACTACAAACTTAAAGTAATACTGGTAATTTGCTCTAATACTACAAACTTAAACTACTTCTCACATGCTGCCATCGGGGCATGTTGGCCGGACGCCGGTGTTCTCCTTCCCGGCCTTGTATGCGGCAGCCCACCGTGCTTCGATCTCCGCCAAGCTCTCCTCACCACGGCATGCGGCCTATTTTTTCTTGCGATGGTGAGACTCTCTTTTCTTGACTTCTTTCTGCCTTTTCCTCTCCTTCTGTGCGGCTTTGGCCGCCTCTAGATCCACCACCCATTCGACCAACCTCAAAGTCCGCCCATGTAACTGTCTGGCCGCCGGCGGCGATGAACTGGGTGTGGCGAGATGCCATTGCTTCCTTACCATGTGTGCGGTCGCGGGCGGCGAGGAACGCGGCGTGACGCAATGCTATCACTTTCTTACCAGTTACTATGTGCCGCGGTGCCATGGACGACGCCTGGAGAGAGTTCTGGGACGGAGGCGTCGGGCAGCCGTACAGTGCAGTGGTATTCAAGAGCTCAACGACAAACGACAACAACAATTTGGCTTCCCTTACAATTTTGCTTGTTCATTATCGCACAAGGTTCATTTCCATCGCTTCCGGAAACAGTGTGCGTTGAGCCTATTGTGTGTTGCATTATGATTGGACGGAACCCCAGCCACGTGGATCGCGCGTGTGCACGGTAGGATGCGCCGCGATCGAATGGCAATCCACATCCCTCACATCACACCCGTGCACCTGCAGCTGGATTGGATTTATATGCGCTAAATACCTAGAAAATGCACATCTCTCCCTAATAATAAAGTACGGATTGAGTCTCCGGATTCGCTGTCGCGGCCTTTTTACACAAAGATGCCAATTCTTTTTTAAATCAACCCGCGGTCCACATCATAGCTATCTGTAATCTGTAAGTCAACATACCGCTTCGGCCCTCGCCTATCCCCCAATGACGATCCCCAATTTCAGGCGTCGCCCATCGCTGGGTGCTTCTCCGCCATAGCCCGTATAACCCCACCCAATCCCTCGCTCGCTCGCCGGGATCCAAGGTGGCCGCGGCGGCCGGGAGCAGACGCGCGCGGGAGGAGTAGTTCGGGTCCGCGCCGCTGCCCTTTGCCTCTGCCACCAACGCCGCCTGCGCCGCCTCCCTTTGCCACCGCCACCACCGCCGTCCGCGCCACCGCCCTTTGCCGTCGCCACCACCGCCGTCCCCTCCGCCGCCACCACCACCGTCCAAACCGCTCTCGGCCGTTGCCGGGGATCCCGGCCGCGCAGCAAATCCAGCGCAAAGGATCTCAAGGCCTGCCGCCCTGCCCGGTG
The DNA here is from genome assembly GCF_056163025.1 of Triticum urartu. Lineage (NCBI taxonomy): Eukaryota > Viridiplantae > Streptophyta > Magnoliopsida > Poales > Poaceae > Triticum > Triticum urartu. The sequence continues at coordinate 640,270,052 of NC_141874.1, forward strand.
CACCCATCCATAGGCACATGTTCTCCATAGTTCCATTGGATCCCTTGCCGCCTCTCCTCTTTCCCTCGCTGGAGAAGCCTTTTTCATCGTGGCTTGCCCTGGATGCTAGATTCTGCAATTCCTCACCTGCAGTATGGAAGTGCATCTGCACCTGGGGCGCTAGCTGCTGATGGCCATAGATAACAGCAACGTGTACGAGGTGAGAGAATTTTCTTTAGTAGACAGCAATCTACTTTGATTCTTTACCATCAGGCATCTTTTCATAATCAATTCTGCTCAATTTTGACAATCACACGACAACCCCTAGCAAGCCTTTTGTGGAAACATCGAGTACTGTTTAAGATATGTTGTCCACGGGAAACTAATTAATGTATTTGGTCGATGTACAGGGCTACGTAGTGGTTGCAGTCTTGTATTGGCAAGTGAACAATTTAGTGTTCATTGGCAACAAAAAGAAGTGAATAATATCATGCCATAATTTTGTGTTGCTTCCCGGTCCTGGGTAGACGATGTATTGTACTTCTGCATGGAAGTCTATAAATGATTATCTGCATATTATTTGTTCGTACTTCTCCAAGATCTCAGCATATACCATCTTAGTAACTTCTGAAACTTTCAAGAGTATAATTTATCATTGTACAAGTGCGTATTGAACGTTAATAACAAGGGGATTCTGTTATTTCTTTTTCAATTTACTTGCACTCGTCGGAAATTTGGTGTATAGAGGAGCACTATTCGGTCTACGCGGTCATATTATTCTGAATTTCAAGGAACAAAAATGATGTATATTTGGAGACATAGGGGTTGAGGAACCTAATGTTCTTGAAAATTTTAAATATTGAAATGGTTGTTTTGATGCAGCGGAAGGCTTTTTCCTGAAGGGATTGAGATTACCAGGATTCAGATTGGATCCCTGCTGTGTCAGTGCAGGAGAACTGCTCGAACACGTAGGCATGACATGACCGATGCTGATTACACCTGGACTGCTTTGACATAAAAGATTCCCGGGCCCCTTGACTGAAATCCTGACTAAATTGCAAGTTTCCCTTCTTGAAATTACTGCGTCTGAAGCTTCCAATCTCACCAACTTCGCTGGAGCACCGTGCGCCCGTGCTCGAGCAGAGGTACCAATTTTCAGTACTGTTTTTAGGGGCTTCTACGTGAATCCCATGCATGGCTTTGTGGCATGCAAGACTTTCCTGCTAGACAAGCAAGAAAACAGAGCCATCACGCTTGCCCTACTGTAGCAGCCGTCAAAGCACCACAGAACCTGGGCTCTCTCAATGTCAGTTCATTAGCTGAGCTGATCTCACATGCTAACGCCATGTAATCTTTTTTCTACATTCCACATTTATGAGTTGGATTATATCGTAGATTGCAGTTCAGATCATTATCATGTATGTTGCTCCTTTGAAAGTTAGACTTCATAAAGAAGCAATTTGATCCGACCACAATACCTCTGAATAGATGCATCATGGATTTGTGGGTTCACCTTCTTAGAAGGTGCAATTCTGGTGATGGTGTCATAATTGATAAATATATACATTGCTTCATATGTTGGATAGTTTTGGCGGCCTTCTTTGTGAGGTACACTTGACTGATGAGGGCTTAAAAGGGGCCTTGGTTGTCTGTCAACTGAAAACTCTGTTTGTGCACAACCTATATCCTCTATGAGAAGGAACTGGATGGAGCAAGGTCTAAATGCCTCAAATTGCTTAAAGATATTCTATGCTCGGCAAGGAGATGGAGAGCGAGAAGTATGGCAGGGTCCTTGAGTGGTATTCGCTAAAGAAATACTTGGAGATCAAAATCATTAGAGAGTGAGGCTGCACTCTTAGTGGCAGGCAGAAACAAAGGATTTAGATAGCCCGAGCATTGTATCAGTATGCTGACAACTATTTGTTCCATGATCCGTTCAACGCAATTGATGCTCATACAGGATCCCAATTTTCCAAGGTAAAATACAATCTCTTTTTGTTACTGAACCTTTTTCCTACAATATTCGTATTTGTTCCACTTGAAAAAGCTAGGACTGATCTTTTGATAATGTTATGTAGAATCTTTGTTGAACTCCCTTGGTGTTAGTTGTTCTTGAACCGAAGAAACATGTGGTCTGGAATTGACATCATTCAGTTCCTTGATGAAAACAAAGTTGCATGTCCTTTTAGTCTAAACGTAATATTATGCCTTGGAGCATATGATGGGGGATAAATCGCAGTTATGAACTGCATTCCACGTGCATGAAGGCGAATGATTTTTCTGGATGCCATTGCCATCTGGTACATTGTGTTTATCAGTGAGTAATTGTACAAAGTTCAGATTATCAGTTTATGTTTGTCTTGGCAGATCGATGGTTTCACCGCGGTCGTCGGGAGAAATATCATCAATGGTAGGGGAAAAGCAGGTAGGCTGAGGCGGGCAACCACACCAAGCGGCCGACCCAAGAAGGCAGCCCTGCAGCTCCGCCTCGTGCCACTCCCCATCTCTATGTTTGTGTCAGACCCAGCGCAAGGTAGAGGCAGAAGAGGAGGCCGGGAAGAGAAGCTGCAAGGTAGGAGGCTTTTGATCTGAAGGCAAGAGTTGGACGATCTGCTCACAAAGACACACCTTTATTCTGAATTTCTACTTGAAAAGATTGATCAGGTCACAAATGTACCTTGGCTATGTCTCTCACTGTGTGTTGAATAATGTTTTGCTTATTTTCATCTTGGTTGCTGACATCGGTGGTGTTTTCTGTCGGAGAAAGTAGCTGAAGTGGAAGAAGAAGATGAACCTGTAGAAGAGCTGAAAAAAGGACGTGGTAGAAAGAAGGAAGCGAAGCCTAAACAGTATAATGATGTGAGTTCAGATTTCCTATGTTTTCTTCCCTTCTTCATCAATATGATAGCATAGTTGTCTTCTAGATTATGCGAATGTCTTTGGTTGTCATATACTGTGGATGCATTGTAGTTTGATGTATCGTCTGTATTAACTGCTCAACAGACTTTCCTTGAATAATTACACAGAGACTGTTCTATCTCCTATTGTTTCATAAAATTCTGATTAACCGCTCAACCTGTGACAGTACTACCTCGCCCAGCTGCGCATCCAAGATGCGACACTTGCTGGAAAGCTGGTCAAGTAGGCCCTCGACTGCGAGTTTTAGCAGATTGATCCTGCACATTAGCCTAATTGTTACAATAAACGGACTTACAACAATGATGCTTTCTATATTGAATTTTTATGTTCGACCTCACCATTGCTTAGTCTCCTTTCCTGATGTCAAGACACAAAGAATTTGAGATTCAATTTATCTTTTTTAGTTTTTACACTAGAGTGCTTCATTTATATGTATTACTGTAGACACATGGGAATCCTCAAGGTGTCAGGCTTGTTCTTATTATTGCTCATGCAACCCTAAACTTCAGTTAAATGTACTACGTCAGGTTTTAGTGTTTGGATCATCAGTACAAAACAGAGTTGATGGTATATGTCAATTCTGTATTGGTTCTAGGCAAGTAGGTTGACATGTTCATCTGCTATCATGAGTGTCGTGTTTACACTTGCAGTTCAGATATTAAGCTTAAGCTAAAGATCTCACTGTACTGTCTAGAGGTGGAACCGGGGAATGTTGACGCTTTATTGGTTTTGGTCACAAAAATGTTAGCTATACATGCTTTCATCTTGATTATATGGACTTCTCAAGTAATACTACTTCTCAGTTAATTCATTGAAGTAATGATACAATCAATTGGATATTTTTCTACGATTATGGATCTAGAGGAAAAAATGTTGTTTTCACATCATTGTTTTAATCCAATGTTCAGCTTTATTGCTATAAGCTTTACTGCTTTAGACATTTTCGTAGGAAATGCTGAACATTCGTATCAATTGAATCAATGTGGCCTTACATGTAGTGCCGTTACTGTTAAATTTGTAGATATCCTATTTTATTCAGCAGTAACTTTATTTTCTTTTCACTTCTTTTTTATAAATGTCATGCTCAATAGGTAATGTCACAGCAGCTGAATTTCTTCATAACTGGCATAGGCAGTTATCTTCTTATGTGCTGCTATTTCTAGAGGTAACCCCTAATCAAATAAAATTTTGGCATCTGATTCATCATACAGTATTTTTGCTTGGCGGAATAAACTTCTAAGATGACTTTCTATACTTTGTTAGGTGAATGGTATGTATAGCATGCATGTACCATCAAATACATCTAGCCTGCCCGTAAGTGCAGTAAGAAATAATGATATGATGAGCTAGGGTGAGAATTTCGAAGTGTTGAAGACAGAATCAGGCTTTTATTTTCTTGAATTATTTGAAGTGGATCATATATGTAAAACTTCAAATAATTTCTGAACCCACTAGATGTTGCAGCGTAGAACTACTACTTCTTCAACTTGAAAAGGGTCCATGATTTTTTCATAGCTGCGTTGTTAGCTTATCTATTGATTGTGGTTTTCTTCTTGGTAATCATAACTAAGTTTTCGCTTTACTGTAAACTGCACATATGCAATTGTGAAGGGCATTGAGTTTTTTCTTCAGAAGCAAAGATAGTAAGCTTCTCTTATTCCCAGCAAAGCTCTCTACTTTATTTCGACTGTAGAGTAGAGGGGCAAAGACAATTTATGAGCAGAATGGTAGTGAAGAGAGGAGCTGCACAGTGGCTTCTCGTCGTGACAACTATTTTCTTAACCTTTTTTTACCTCTACTGTTTTGCAATAGTTGACTTGATGTTTTGCTTTGGCTGCTTTGATGGGTGGTTGTAGCTGCTGCCTGTAGCATTGTATGGTTGATGTGTTTTGTCTTTGATGCAATCCAAATTTTGGCAGCAATTGTTTTGGAGACACGGGAGAAGACTTGGGGCGACGTAGTAGTGTGTGGGGCGGGCGGAGCGTCGGGAAAGGCCACAGCAACACCCGCGCTTCAATCAATTACGATGGCCTCTGATCGAACCATACTAAGCAAGTGTAAAGGAATTGACAAAGTGCAAAATTGTTCAAAGAAATATGACTTGGGGCGACGTAGCAGTGTGTGGGGCGGGCGGAGCGCCGGGAAAGGCCACAGCAACACCTACGCTTCAATCGATTACGGTGGCCTCTGACCGAACCATACTAAGCCAGTGTAAAGGAATTGACAAAGTGCAAAAGTGTTCAAAGAAATATGGCGGGTGGTCCCACATCTCAAAATAGAGGGAGAACTCAGTTGTGCCATTTTATCCAACTATATATCAAACATGTGCCTTTTTTGTCAAAGACAAAGAAAAGTGTGCTATGAAAGGAAATATGTGCCATTTTTATCAAATGCCTCCTATCCCACCCCCACCCATGTGTTTCTCCCAAGTCATCTGCCCTTCCCATGCTGCCTTTGCCTCCTTTGTGCATCACCAGATCATCATCGATGTCGGCCGCACCCGCACCATTGTCCCATCCACTTCTTCATCCTCGTCTCCTACTCCCTACAAGTGCCGCAAGCAATGGCCAACGATGACCCGAGCTATTTTTCTATCTCCCGTTGCAATGCACGGGCATTTTTGCTAGTAATCCCCTAAATATGGTAAATAAGCCCGGAAAAATGCTAAATTTGAACGCGGTGATTTGTAGGGTGTATGTTCGTCATAGAAGAAAACTCCAGGGCAAAGAACAAAGAAAATTTGGATTCCCCTTCAATCTTGGTGATTTCCCTCTCAAAAGTATGGAACTTGTTTGGTGATGGTTTGATTTATGAAAGGCGTGTATGACGACATAAGACAAACCTTCTAATTTTTTTACCAGGGCATGGTGAGGTCATACCATGGCACACCATGCCAGGCGTCATGTTTTCAAGCATTTATTTCATTTTTTCTATAATTGAAAACCCAATAAACAAACATTTGTGGTTGACTATTGCCACACATTTCATCGAAATATCTGTCCCTTCCTTGTAAAAGGCATGAGAATTTACTAAATGGAATGAGCATGGTTTTCCAAGCCGTTCTTGTGCACCCTTTCGTGCATCGATTGTTTGAACTTGAATTATGTGCATTAATGCCTAGGAAATGCACATAATCCCCTAAATATGGCAAATGAACCCGGAAAAGTGCCAAATTGGAACACAGTGATTTGCAGGTTGTATGGTCATCGTGGAAAAAAACTCGTGGACAAAGGACAAAGGAAATTTGGACCCCCCCTTCAATCTTGGTGATTTCCCCCTCGAAACCATGAAACTTCCTCGGTGATGGTTCGATTTATGAAAGGTGTGCATCACGACATAAGGAAAACATTCTCCAATTTTTACCAGGGAATGGTGAGGCCATTCCATGGGACCACGCCAGGTGTCGGGTTTTCCAACCATGTGTTTCATTTTTTATATAGTTGTTAACCCAGTAAACGACACGTTTATGGTTGACTATTGCTACACATTTCCTTGAAATATCTGCCCATTCCTTGTAAAAGACATGAGAATGTACTAAATAACACGAGCATGGTCTTATAGGTCGTTCTTGTGCACCTTTTCATGCACCGATTGTTCGAATTTGAATTATGTACATTAATGCCTAGAAAATGCACATAATCCCATAAATATGGTAAATGATCCCGAAAAAATGTCAAATTTGAACACGTTGCATTTGAGGCGGTATGTTGATCGTTGGAAAAAACTGAATGACAAACTAGGCCGGAAATTTGGATTCCCCTTCAATCTTGGGGATTTCCCTCTCGAAAGCATGGAACTTCCTCGGTGATGGTTCGATTTATGAAGGGCGTGCATGATGACATAAGCCAAACCTTCTCAAATTTTTAGCAATGCATGGTGTGGTCATACCATGGCACTATGCCAGGCGTCATGTTTTTCAAGCATTTATTTCATTTTTTCTATAGTTAAAAACCCAACAAACAAACATTTGTGGTAGACTATTGCCACACATTTCATCGAAATATCTGTCCATTCCTTGTAAAAGGCATGAGAATTTACTAAATGGCATGAGCATGATTTTCCAGGTCGTTCTTGTGCACCCTTTCATGCACCGATTGTTTGAACTTGAATTGTGTGCATTAATGCCTAGGAAATGCATATAACCCCCTAAATATGGCAAATGAACCCGAAAAAGGGCCAAATTTGAACACGGTGATTTGCAGGTTGTATGTTCATCACAGAAAAAACTTGTGGACAAAGGACAAAGGAAATTTGGACCCCCCCTTCAATCTTGATGATTTCCCCCTCGAAACCATGAAACTTCTTTGGTGATGGTTCGATTTATGAAAAGCGTGCATGACGACATTTTTACCAGGGCACGGTGAGGCCATACCATGGCACCACACCAGGCGTCATGTTTTCCAAGCATGTATTTCATTTTTGTATAGTTGTTAACCCAGTAAACGACGCATTTATGGTTGACTATTTCCACATATTTCCTTGAAATATCTGCCCATTCCTTGTAAAAGGCATGAGAATGTACTAAATAGCACGAGCATGGTTTTCCAGACCATTCTCATGTGCACCTTTTCATGCACCGATTGTTCGAATTTGAATTATGTGAATAATTAATGCCTAGAAAATGCACATAATCCCCTAAATATGGTAAAGGAGTTTGGAAAAATGTCAAATTTGAACATGTTGCATTTGAGACAGTATGTTGATCGCTGGAAAAAAACTGAATGGCAAACTAGGACGGAAATTTGGATTCCCCTTCAACCTTGGTGATTTCCCTCTCGAAAGCATTGAACTTCCTCGGTGATGGTTCGATTTATGAAGGGAGTGCATGACGACATAAATCAAACCTTCTCAACTTTTAACCAGGGCACGGTGAGGCCATACCATGGCACCATGCCAGGCGTCATGTTTTTCAAGCACGTATTTCATTGTTCTATAGTTGATAACGCAGTAAATGACGCGTTTGTGGTTGACTATTGCCATGCATTCCATTGAAATCTCTGTCCATTCCTTGTAAAAGGCTTGAGAAATTACTAAATACCACGATTATGGTTTTCTAGACCGTTCTTGTGCACCTTTTCAAGCACCAATTGTTTGAATTTGAAATGTGTGCATTAATGCCTACAAAATGCACATAATCACCTAAATATTGTAAATGAACACGGAAAAGTGTCAAAATTGAACACGGTGATTAGTAGGGTTTATGTTCATCGTAGAAAAAAACTCATGGATGAAGGACAAAGGAAATTTGGATTCCCATTCAATCTCGGTGATTTACTATCACACACGATTCATTTCCGTCGCCTCTGCGAACCGTGTGTGTTCACTGACACATGCAAAAGGAAAAAAGAAAACCCTCGCCCACTTCGTCCCCACTCACTTGCTGCGGACTCCACCGCAACTCTGCACCCTAAGCTCGACGGCTGTTGGCGGAGGGCATAGGTCACGCTCCAAACGGCACAGGGTTTCGCCCCTACGGCTTTCCGCCGCCTATCTACACTGACATTCTAGACTCTGGTCGACTGGGGTTTTCTGTGGGATTGGGCCGGGGATTTTTCTCATGGAGAAGGTAATCAACTTAGCGAAATATTCACTCATCTCTTATCGCGGTCCGTCCGTCGCTGTTAATCAACCAGCGGAAATCGCCGTGGAATCATTTTTGTTCTAGCTGATTCGTGGGTGTTCATTCATGTGTCCACAGTGAGAGCACAAATCGGGCAACTGTTGTCGTGGCCAGTCGGAAACGAAGTTCTATCTCACCATTCCGGATGACTTCAGGGAACACTCGGTGTGTTCAATCTCAACCTACGACGGTCGGCATGGCCTAAATTTGTGGAAATATACCGTATGTTGCAACATTATCTATATATTTGCATCAAATCTTTGTTACATTATCTATTTTTAATTCTATATTTTTGTACTTTGCTTTCATCAATATATTGATCTGTTCTATCAGTTACTCCCATATTTGTATCTTTCTCTATTATTTCAATATATCTAATTTACTATCTTAATTTTCATTTCAAGCAGTACATCCCTTTCTTTGCAAGAACAGGAGTAGAAGGTAATCTTGGGCTTTACTTTGTTGATGACTCCCAGGATGTCATATTGACAATGCAGCATGGATTTATAATGACGGTTAGCGTAAAACTTGATAAAGATGGTTACTCCTATTTTATGCGGACCTTTGGAGAAAAATGTCTAAGTGTTATGAACTGAAAGCTGGCAATAAAATTCTAGTGCGTGCACCACAACCTGGTCTAATTAACATAGATGTTTACTTCCCCAACGTCATCAGCCGATCAAAGTCTGATCGAGGTTAGTCTCCTTTCAACTTTCTCCATGCTATCATATTACTTGGCAAAATTGGGGTATTTGTTCTGACTAATTGGTCACTAAACCAACTGTGATTTCATATTCTGACTCCGTTCCTAGGCAGTAACAAATTCTATTTACCAATTTATGCACACTATATATGCTTCTGCCATGTTCTGAATAAATAATACCTTTCCACCTTTTAAGCAGGATAAGTTGGATGCATAGTGAATGATCTGTATGTTACTAAGCATACCAAATTTCACTGGAAGGGCACAACATATGAACACTAGATTTTGGATGGGATTAATTAGACCTATGGTGCACACACTAAACAAGACCAATTGTGTGCACAAAACGCTGGTAAAATGTCTTATTTTAATGCTGATGCTCATAAACTATATATATCTTCAACAATATGTTACAATTGGTTTTTATTCTACATGTCAACAAAGCCCCCTGTAGTAGTTCCTGGATCGATTTCCCGACGTGGTCGAATTACACTTTTGCCTGCTAATAACGCCAAAGTGATTGCAAGGTACTGCATTTCCTGCAGAAATGGAACCATTCAAATTAACAAGTTCTCGCTTCTCGTGGCAATGCATCCATATTGGAAAATTGGAGACACTGTTCTACTCATGCTCTACCAAGGCACAGGTGAGCTCTTCCTTTTCATTGACGAGATGTCGAGTTGCTGTGATCAAGCTGCTTCCAGTGGATAGTTGTGGTTGTTGGCCCTCAGCCTCTTAAAATGTGCTAGCTGTTACTATATATGTTAAGTATGTAGATATGGACTATATGGTTGTTGGCCCTTAGCCTCTTAAAATGTGATAGTTGTTACTATATTAAGTATGTAGATATGGACCATATGGTTGTCAAAACCATATTACAAAGATCCTCCTTTTGTCGAATAGTGTAACCACTATATATATGTTACTCAAATGTTGTTACCCAAGTTCATAAATTTTCATGGAAAGTATTAGTATCGTACACAGTTCATTGAGTTTAAGCGAGTGCCCGATGTCTAGAAGGCATTTGCATATTAACTGCCCATATTGCAAATTCACACACATGTTAACATAAGGAAACGTATGTGTAACATACTAATCATTGCACATGAGTACTCACAGACGCATCGTGTGCGATACTCCTAGCCACCGCAAGCAACTAGTTTGCATTTTTCAAAGTTTTTTGTAAACACAGAATCACACACGAACTAACTGTATTGACCGTGTGTGTTGTAATTTCTCGTCGCAAACAGTTCATCCGAGTTGGCTGTTTGCCACGTATCACACACATCTTGTTTACACAACTCGTTTGTGTTCTTTTGGCTCATTGCAAACAGTTCATCCATGTGAACTGTATGCCGCATATCACACACATCTTGTTACGTTGAACCGTTTCTGTTGTGTTCCCTAATCGAAAATAGTTCATCCAAGTGAACTGTATGCCGTATATAGCACACACATTGATATGGCTGCCCGTTTCTGTTGTTCTACGTCATCACAAACAGTTCGAATGGATTAACTGTGTGTCCTGCATCGCACACACATTGATATGGCTGCCTGTTTCTGTTGTTCTGCCTCATGCAAACAGTTTGAATGGATTAACCGTGTGCCCTGCATCGCACACGCAACTAAAATATGAACCGTGTTTGATGGCTCCGCCATCGCAAAAGTTTTCCACCTTTTTTGATGGTTTTTTTACACCATCGTTTTGCGATTATTGCATCACACACAGTTTCAGCAAAGGGTCTCTGATCGTAGTGTCGCGTTAGCAGTATCCTATAGTAGTCTATGCTATTATTGGTGTGCATTTATATTAAAAAAATAAAATTGTAACTCAAGTATGTATAGCAGCAGGGGTTGTGGGTGTAACAATGGTATTGATGTCCTCATCATCCTTCCCTTCTTGAAATGAAGTCGTCCTCGATGGAAGCTCATCTTCCTCACCCAAATAAGGCTTCAAATCTACAATGTTAAAAGTGGGACTAACCCCAAAATCTACAGGCAGCTCAAGTTTATATGCATTATCATTTATTTTCTCTAACACCTTAAAAGGACCATCAACATGTGGCATTTGTTTTGATTTGCACAAATCAGGAAATCTATCCTTACGCAAATGTAACCAAACAAGATCTCCAGGTGCAAACACAACATGTTTTCTACCCTTATCTCCAACAAGTTTATATTTAGCATTCATACACTCAATGTTCTCCTTAGTTAACTCATGCATTTTTAAGAACAATTCAGCATGTTGTTTAGCATCAAAATTAACCTTCTCCGAAGATGGAAGAGGCAACAATTCAATAGGTGCATGAGGTAGAAAACCATACACAATCTTAAAAGGGCACATCTTAGTAGTAGAATGCTGTGAACGATTATAAGAAAATTCAATATGAGGTTAGCATTCTTCCCACATTTGCTTATTATTCTTCAAAACAACCCTAATCATAGTAGACAATGTTTTATTGACTACTTCAGTTTGTCCATCAGTTTGGGGGTGACATGTAGTACTAAAAAGCAGTTTAGTCCCCAACTTAACAAATAAACATCTCCAAAAGTAGTTAAGAAACTTAGTATCACGATCTGAAATAATTGTATTTGGCACACCATGCAAGCGAATAATCTCAGGAAAGAACAAATCAACAACATTAGCAGCATCGTCGCTTTTATTACATGGTATAAATGTTGGGGAGCGTAGCATAAATTCAAAATTTTCCTACGTGTCACCAAGATCTATCTATGGAGTCATCTAGCAACGAGGAAGGAGTGGATCTACATACCCTTGTAGATCGCGCGCGGAAGCGTTCAAGAGAACGGGGTTGATGGAGTCGTACTCGTCGTGATCCAAATCACCGATGATCCTAGCGCCGAACGGACGGCACCTCCGCGTTCAACACACGTACGGAGCAGCGACGTCTCCTCCTTCTTGATCCAGCAAGGGGAAGGAGAGGTTGATGGAGATCCAACAGCACGACGGCGTGGTGGTGGAAGTAGCGGGATTCCAACAGGGCTTCGCCAAGCGCTGCGGGAGGAGGGAGATGTGTCATGGGAGGGAGAGGGAGGCGCCAGGGCTTAGGTTAGATTGCCCTCCCTCTCCCCCACTATATATAGGGCCAAGGGAGAGGGGGGGCGCAGCCTTGGCCCTTCCTCCAAGGAAGGGTGCGGCCAAGGGAGGAGTCCCTCCTCCCCAAGGCACCTCGGAGGTGCCTTCCCCCTTTAGGACTCTTCCTCTCCCTTGATTCTTGGCGCATGGGCCTCTTGGGGCTGGTGCCCTTGGCCCATATAGGCCAAGGCGCACCCCCTACAGCCCATGTGGCCCCCCGGGGCAGGTGGCCCCACCCGGTGGACCCCCGGGACCCTTCCGGTGGTCCCGGTACAATACCGGTGACCCCGAAACTTGTCCCGATGGCCGAAATAGCACTTCCTATATATAATTCTTTACCTCCGGACCATTCCGGAACTCCTCGTGACGTCCGGGATCTCATTCGGGACTCCGAACAACTTTCGGGTTACCGCATACTAATATCTCTATAACCCTAGCATCACCGAACCTTAAGTGTGTAGACCCTACGGGTTCGGGAGACATGCAGACATGACTGAGATGACTCTCCGTTCAATAACCAACAGCGGGATCTGGATACCCATGTTGTCTCCCACATGTTCCACGATGATCTCATCGGATGAACCACGATGTCAAGGACTTAATCAATCCCGTATACAATTCCCTTTGTCTATCGGTACGATACTTGCCCGAGATTCGATCGTCGGTATCCCGATACCTTGTTCAATCTCGTTACCGGCAAGTCTCTTTACTCGTTCCGTAACACATCATCCCGTGATCAACTCCTTGATCACATTGTGCACATTATGATGATGTCCTACCGAGTGGGCCCAGAGATACCTCTCCGTTTACACGGAGTGACAAATCCAAGTCTTGATTCGTACCAACCCAACAGACACTTTCGGAGATACCTGTAGTGTACCTTTATAGCCACCCAGTTACGTTGTGACGTTTGGCACACCCAAAGCACTCCTACGGTATCCGGGAGTTGCACAATCTCATGGTCTAAGGAAATGATACTTGACATTAGAAAAGCTTTAGCATACGAACTACATGATCTTGTGCTAGGCTTAGGATTGGGTCTTTGTCCATCACATCATTCTCCTAATGATGTGATCCCGTTATCAATGACATCCAATGTCCATGGTCAGGAAACCGTAACCATCTATTGATCAACGAGCTAGTCAACTAGAGGCTTACTAGGGACATGGTGTTGTCTATGTATCCACACATGTATCTGAGTTTCCTATCAATACAATTCTAGCATGGATAATAAACGATTATCATGAACAAGGAAATATAATAATGACTAATTTATTATTGCCTCTAGGGCATATTTCCAACAGTCTCCCACTTGCACTAGAGTCAATAATCCAGTTCACATCGATATGTGATTAACACTCAAGGTCACATCCCCATGTGACTAACACCCAAAGAGTTTACTAGAGTCAATAATCTAGTTCACATTACCATGTGATTAACACTCGATGAGTTCTGGGTTTGATCATGTTATGCTTGTGAGAGATGTTATAGTCAACGGGTCTGAATCTTTCAGATCCGTATGTACTTCGCAAATCTCTATGTCATCTTGTAGATGCAACTACTACGCTACATTTGGAGCTATTCCAAATAACTGTTCTACTATACGAATCCAGTTTACTACTCAGAATAATCTGGATTAGTGTCGAAGTTTTCATCAGCGTAACCCTTTACGACGAACTCTTTTACCACCTCCATAATCGAGAAAATTCCTTAGTCCACTAGTTACTAAGGATAACTTTGACCGCTGTCTTGTGATCCATTCTTGGATCACTCTTGTAACCCTTGACTGACTCATGGCAAGGCACACATCAGGTGCGGTACATAGCATAGCATACTGTAGAGCCTATGTCTTAAGCATAGGGGACGACCTTCGTCCTTTCTCTCTATTCTGCCGTGGTCGAGCTTTAAGTCTTAACTTCATACCTTACAACTCAGGCAAGAACTCCTTCTTTGACTGATCCATCTTGAACACCTTCAAGATCACGTCAAGGTATGTGCTCACTTGAAAGTACCATTAAGCGTTTTGATCTATCCTTATAGATCTTGATGCTCAATGTTCAAGTAGCTTAATCCAGGCTTTCCATTGAAAAACACTTTCCAAATAACCCTATATGCTTTCCAGAAATTCTATGTCATTTCTGATCCATAATATGTCAACAACATATACTCATCAGAAATTCTATATTGCTCCCACTCACTTCTTTGGAAATACAAGTTTCTCATAAACTTTGTATACACCCAAAATCTTTGATCATCTCATCAAAGCGTACATTCCAACTCCGAGATGCTTACTCCAGTCCTTAGAAGGATTGCTGGAGCTTTGCATACCTATTAGCATCTTTCAGGATTGACAAAACCTTCCGGTTGTATCACATACAACCTTTCCTCAAGAAAATCGTCGAGGAAACAATGTTTTGACATCCTATTTGCAAGATTTCATAAATAATGCAGTAATCGCTAATATAATTCCAACAGACTCTTAGCATCGCTACGAGTGAGAAAGTCTCATCATAGTCAACTCCTTGAACTTGTCGGAAAACATCTTAACGACAAGTCGAGCTTTCTTAATGGTGACATTTACCATCATTGTCCGTCTTCCTTTTAAAATCCATCTGTACTCAACAGCCTCACGACCATCGAGCTGTTCTGTCAAAGTCTACACTTTGTTTCCATACATGGATCCTCTCTCGGATTTTATGGCCTCGAGCCATTTATCGGAATCCGGGCCCACCATCACTTCTCCATAGCTCGTAGGTTCATTGTTGTCTAGCAACATGACTTCCAAGACAGGATTACGTACCACTCTGAAGTAGTACGCATCCTTGTCATCCCACGAGGTTTGGTAGTGACTTGATCTGAAGTTTCATGATCACTATCATAAGCTTCCACTTCAATTGGTGTAGGTGCCACAGGAACAACTCATGTGCCCTGCCACACACTAGTTGAAGAGACGGTTCAATAACCTCATCAAGTCTCCACCATCCTCCCACTCAATTCTTTCGAGAGAAACTTTTCCTCGAGAAAGGACCCGATTCTAGAAACAATCTCTTATTGCTTTCGGATCTGAGACAGGAGGTATACCCAACTGTTTTGGGGTGTCCTATGAAGATGCATTTATCCGCTTTGGGTTCGAGCTTATCAGCCTGAAACTTTTTCACATAAGCATCGCAGCCCCAAACTTCTAAGGAATGACAGCTTAGGTTTCCCTAAACCATAGTTCACACGGTGTCATCTCATCGGAATTACGTGGTGCCCCTTTTAAAGTGAATGTGGTTGTCTCTAATGCCTAACCCATAAACTATTGTGGTAATTCGATAAGAGACATCATGGTATGCATCATATCCAATAGGGTGCAGTTATGATGTTCGGACACACCATCACACTATGGTGTTCCAGGCTGTATTAGTTGTGAAACAATTTCCACAATGTCTTAATTCTGTGCCAAACTCGTAATTCAGATATTCATCTCTATGATCATATCATAGATATTTTATCCTCTTGTCACGACGATCTTTCAACTTCACCCTGAAATTACTTGAACCTTTCAATAATTCAGACTCGTGATTTATCAAGTAAATATACTCAACATCTACTCAAATCATCTGTGAAGTAAGAACATAACGATATCCACTACACGCCTCAGCACTCATTGGACTGCACACATCAAAATGTATTACTTCCAACAAGTTGCTCTCTTGTTCCATCTTACTGAAAACGAGGCCTTTCAGTCATCTTGCCCATGTGGTATGATTTGCATGTCTCAAGTGATTCAAAATCAAGTGAGTCCAAACGTTCCATTTGCATGGAGTTTCTTCATGCATATACACCAATAGACATGGTTCGCATGTCTCAAACCTTTCAAAAATGAGTGAGTCCAAAGATCCATCAACATGGAGCTTCTTCATGCGTTTTATACCGATATGACTTAAGTGGCAGTGCCACAAGTAGGTGGTACTATCATTACTATCTTATATCTTTTGGCATGAACATGTGTATCACTACGATCGAGATTCAATAAACCATTCATTTTAGGTGTAAGACCATTCAAGGTATTATTCAAATAAACAGAGTAACCGTTATTCTCCTTAAATGAATAACCGTATTACGATAGACATAATCCAATCATGTCTATGCTCAACGCAAACACCAAACTCGATGGTAGAGGGAGCGTGCGATGCTTGATCATATCAACATTGGAAACACTTCCAACACGTATCGTCATCTCACCTTTAGCTAGTCTCCGTTTATTCCGTAGCTTTTATTTCGAGTTACTAACACTTAGCAACTGAACCGGTATCTAATACCCTGGTGCTACTAGGAGTACTAGTAAAGTACACATCAACACAATGTATATCCAATATACTTCTATCGACCTTGCCAGCCTTCTCATCTACCAAGTATCTAGGGTAATTCTGCTCCAGTGGCTGTTCCCCTTATTACAGAAGCACTCAGTCTCGGGTTTGGGTTCAACCTTGGGTTTCTTCACTAGAGCAGCAGCTGAATTGCCGTTTCATGAAGTATCCCTTTGTTCCCTTGCCCTTCTTGAAACTAGTGGTTTCACCAACCATCAACAATTGATGCTCCTTCTTGATTTCTACTTTCGCGGTGTCAAACATCGCGAATATCTCAAGGATCATCATATATGTCCCTGATATATCATAGTTCATCATGAAGCTCTAGCAGCTTGGTGGTAATGACTTCGGAGAACCATCACTATTTCATCTGGAAGATCAACTCCCACTCGATTCAAGCGATTGTTGTACTCAGACAATCTGAGCACAAGCACAACAATTGAGCTTTTCTCCTTAGTTTGTAGGCTAAGAAAATCATCGGAGGTCTTATACCTCTTGACGTGGGCACGAGCCTGAAATCCCAATTTCAGCCCTCGAAACATCTCATATGTTTCGCGACGTTTCAAAACGTCTTCGGTGCCTCAACTCTAAGCCGTTTAACTGAACTATCACGTAGTTATCAAAATGTGTATGTCAGATGTTCGCAACATCCACAGACAACGTTCGAGGTTCAGCACACTGAGCAGTGCATTAAGGACATAAGCCTTCTATGAAGCAATGAGGACAATCCTCAGTTTGCAGACCTAGTCCGCATAATTGCTACTATCAACTTTCAACTAAATTTTCTCTAGGAACATAACTAAACAGTAGAACTGAAGCGCAAGCTACGACATAATTTGCGAAGACCTTTTGACTATGTTTAGGATAATTAAGTTCATCTTATGAACTCCCACTCAGATAGACATCCCTCTAGTCATCTAAGTGATTACATGATCCGAGTCAACTAGGCCGTGTCCGATCATCACGTGAGACGGACTAGTCAACATCGATGAACATCTTCATGTTGATCGTATCTTCTATACGACTCATGCTCGACCTTTCGGTCTCTTGTGTTCCGAGGCCATGTCTGTACACATGCTAGGCTCGTCAAGTCAACCTAAGTGTTTCGCGTGTGTAAATCTGGCTTACACCCGTTGTATGTGAACGTAAGAATCTATCACACCCGATCATCACGTGGTGCTTCGAAACGACGAACTTTCGCAACGGTGCACAGTTAGGGGGAACACCTTCTTGAAATTTTAGTGAGGGATCATCTTATTTACTACCGTCGTTCTAAGTAAACAAGATGTATAAACATGATAAACATCACATGCAATCAAATAGTGACATGATATGGCCATCATAACTTTGCTCCTTTTGATCTCCATCTTCGGGGCTCCATGATTATCATCGTCACCGGCATGACACCATGATCTCCATTATCATGACTCCATGAAGTTGCCTCGCCAACTATTACTACTACTACTACAGCTAACGGTTAGCAATAAAGTAAAGTAATTACATGGCGTTGTTCAATGACACGCAGGTCATATAATAATAAAGACAACTCCTATGGTCCTGCCGGTTGTCATACTCATCGACATGCAAGTCGTGATTCCTATTACAAGAACATGATCATCTCATACATCACATATATCATTCATCACATCCTTTGGCCATATCACATCACATAGCATACCCTGCAAAAACAAGTTAGACGTCCTCTAATTGTTGTTTGCATGTTTTACGTGGCTGCTATGGGTTTCTAGCAAGAACGTTTCTTAGCTACGCAAAAACCACAACGTGATATGCCAATTGCTATTTACCCTTCATAAGGACCCTTTTCATCGAATCCGATCCGACTAAAGTGGGAGAGACAGACACCCGCCAGCCACCTTATGCAACTAGTGCATGTCAGTCGGTGGAACCGGTCTCACGTAAGCGTACGTGTAAGGTTGGTCCGGGCCGCTTCATCCCACAATGCCGCCGAATCAAGATTGGACTAGTAACGGTAAGCATATTGAACAAAATCAACGCCAACAACTACTTTGTGTTCTACTCGTGCATAGAAACTATGCATAAACCTAGCTCATGATGCCACTGTTGGGGAACGTAGCATACATTCAAAATTTTCCTACGTGTCACCAAGATCTATCTATGGAGTCATCTAGCAACGAGGGAGGAGTGGATCTACATACCCTTGTAGATCGTGCGCGGAAGCGTTCAAGAGAACTGGGTTGATGGAGTCGTACTCGTCGTGATCCAAATCACCGATGATCCTAGCGCCGAACGGACGGCACCTCCGCGTTCAACACACGTACGGAGCAGCAACGTCTCCTCCTTCATGATCCAGCAAGGGGAAGGAGAGGTTGATGGAGATCCAACAGCACGACGGCGTGGTGGTGGAAGTAGCGGGATTCCAACAGGGCTTCGCCAAGCGCTGCGGGAGGAGGGAGATGTGTCATGGGAGGGAGAGGGAGGCGCCAGGGCTTAGGTTAGATTGCCCTCCCTCTCCCCCACTATATATAGGGCCAAGGGAGAGGGGGGGCGCAGCCTTGGCCCTTCCTCCAAGGAAGGGTGCAGCCAAGGGAGGAGTCCCTCCTCCCAAGGCACCTCGGAGGTGCCTTCCCCCTTTAGGACTCTTCCTCTCCCTTGATTCTTGGCGCATGGGCCTCTTGGGGCTGGTGCCCTTGGCCCATATAGGCCAAGGCGCACCCCCTACAGCCCATGTGCCCCCCCCGGGGCAGGTGGCCCCACCCGGTGGACCCCCGGGACCCTTCCGGTGGTCCCGGTACAATACCGGTGACCCCGAAACTTGTCCCGATGGCCGAAATAGCACTTCCTATATATAATTTTTTACCTCCGGACCATTCCGGAACTCCTCGTGACGTCCGGGATCTCATCCGGGACTCCGAACAACTTTCGGGTTACCGCATACTAATATCTCTATAACCCTAGCGTCACCGAACCTTAAGTGTGTAGACCCTACGGGTTCGGGAGACATGCAGACATGACTGAGATGACTTTCCGTTCAATAACCAACAGCGGGATCTGGATACCCATGTTGTCTCCCACATGTTCCACGATGATCTCATCGGATGAACCACGATGTCAAGGACTTAATCAATCCCATATACAATTCCCTTTGTCTATCGGTACGATACTTGCCCGAGATTCGATCGTCGGTATCCCGATACCTTGTTCAATCTCGTTACCGGCAAGTCTCTTTACTCGTTCCGTAACACATCATCCCGTGATCAACTCCTTGATCACATTGTGCACATTATGATGATGTCCTACCGAGTGGGCCCAGAGATACCTCTCCGTTTACACGGAGTGACAAATCCAAGTCTTGATTCGTACCAACCCAACAGACACTTTCGGAGATACCTGTAGTGTACCTTTATAGCCACCCAGTTACGTTGTGACGTTTGGCACACCCAAAGCACTCCTACGGTATCCGGGAGTTGCACAATCTCATGGTCTAAGGAAATGATACTTGACATTAGAAAAGCTTTAGCATATGAACTACATGATCTTGTGCTAGGCTTAGGATTGGGTCTTTGTCCATCACATCATTCTCCTAATGATGTGATCCCGTTATCAATGACATCCAATGTCCATGGTCAGGAAACCGTAACCATCTATTGATCAACGAGCTAGTCAACTAGAGGCTTACTAGGGACATGGTGTTGTCTATGTATCCACACATGTATCTGAGTTTCCTATCAATACAATTCTAGCATGGATAATAAACGATTATCATGAACAAGGAAATATAATAATAACTAATTTATTATTGCCTCTAGGGCATATTTCCAACAATAAAGTGTGCCATTTTTGAAAACCTATCCACGACAAAAAATATGCCATCCCTCCCCTTCTTTGTTCAAGGTAAACCTAAAACAAAGTCCATAGATATATCCTCCTAAGGAACACTAGGTACAAGCAAAGACATATATAAACCATGAGGATTGAGTCATGACTTGGCTTTTTGACATGTAGTGCAGCGAGCAACAAAACGCTCAAAATCCCGTCTTATCTTTGGCCGAAAGAAATGTGTAGCAAGTACATCCTCTGTCTTCTTGACGCTAAAGTGTCCCATCAAGCCTCCTCCATGCTCTTCCTGCAACAATAAAAGACGAACGGAGCTAGCTGGAATGCATAGCTTGTTAGCACGAAACACAAATCCATCGTTAACGACGAACTTGTTCCATGTTCTACCTTCTTTGCAATTCTACAATACATATTTAAATTCAGCATCATGCACATAAAACAAAATATTTTAAAGTCAAGTTATGAAAGCATAGTATAATGACGAGACAATGCATCAGCAATAACATTTTCTTTACCCTTCTTGTGTTTATTGACATAAGGGAAAGTCTCAGTGAATTCAACCCATTTAGCATGTCTGTGGTCTAGTTTTGCTTGACTTTTAATATGTTTCAAATATTCATGATCAAAATGTATAACAAATTCTTTGGGCCATAAATAATGTTGCCATGTTTCTAAAGTCCGAACAAGAGCATATAATTCTTTATCATAAGTAGAATAGTTCAGACTAGGCCCACTCAATTTTTCAGAAACGTATGCAACAGGTTTGCCATCTTGTAATAACACACCTCCTAATCCAATTCTACTAGCATCACATTCAAGCTCAAAAATCTTATTAAAATCAGGAAGGTTGAGTAATGGAGCATGTGTCAACTTATCTTTCAATACCATGAAGGCATCTTCCTATGCGGTACCCCAAACAAGGCACATCCTTCTTTGTAAGCTCATTGAGAGGTGCAGCAATGGTGCTGAAATTTCTCACAAATCGCCTATAGAAACCAACAAGGCCAAGGAAACTCCTCACTTGTGTGGCCGTTTTGGGTTGCTTCCAACTCTCAATAGCTTCAATCTTGGCTTTATCAACTTCAATTCCATGTGGAGTAACAACATAGCAAAGAAAAGATACTCGGTCGGTGCAAAAGGTGCACTTCCCAAGGTTACCAAACAAACATGCATCAGGTAGAGCAATAAAAACAGCACGTAAATGTTCCAAATGTTCCTCCAAAGATCGGTTGTAAATTAGTATATCATCAAAGTAAACTACCACAAATCGTCCAATGAAAGCACGTAAAACTTGGTTCCTTAATCTCATGAAAGTACTAGGTGCATTAGTTAACCCAAAAGGCATGACTAACCACTCATATAATCAAACCTTAGTTTTAAATGTCGTTTTCCATTCATCTACCAATTTCATACAAATTTGATGGTATCCACTACGCAAATCAACTTTGAAGAATATCGTAGAGACACTCAGTTCACCAAGAATATCATCTAGCCTAGGAATAGGATGACGATAACGAATAGTAATATTATTTATCCCGCTACAATCAACACACATACGAGATGTACCATCCTTTTTAGGCACTAGTATAATAGGAACAACACAAAGACTAAGTGATTCGCGTATATAACCTTTGCGAGTAACTCATGTACTTGATGCATAATCTCCTTCGTCTCATCTGGATTGGTACGATATGGCGCACGGTTTGGCAGCGATGCACCGGGAATTAAGTCAACCTATTGCTCAATCCCTCGAATAGGTGGTAATCCCGGTGTCACGTCTTGTGGAAAGACGTTAGCGAACTCCTACAAAATGTTAGTGATAGTAGGAGGCAAATAGGAAGGCACGTCCTCGAATGAAAATAATGCCTCTTTGCACACAAAAGCATAGCAAACAAATTTGCTGAAATCTAGATCATCAATATCAGATTTGGTGGCAAGTAAACATCCACTTTTCAATTTAATTTCAGAAGCAACACTAGATGGTTTATTATTAGGCTTCATTTGTGTAACAGCCTGGCTTTTGGCCCTTTTTTCTTTTGATTCATTTGGTTTTTGCTCTGTTTTTCTTTTTGGAGTGGTTCTGTGGACTTACCACCTGGGAAATCCTCCTCATTCCCCCTCCCAAGTGGCTAATCATCTCAAAATCTTGCCAAGATCATGTCACTTCAATCCTTGACCAAACCCTAAAATCTTTTTCTCAGGAATATTCCTTTTTCTATTAAAGGAATAACCCTGTCTGCCCTAGGTTGTGAAGCAACCTATATTTCTGTCCATCCAAAAATTCCCAAATAATTCTCATAATTCCTTTGGGTTATATGTTGCTCAAATATGCCCAAACTTTCCTGTCCTAGACCAAGAATAATTCCCCAATAATTATTCTTCATTTCTGTCCAGAGTGGCACTTTGTGAAGGAAGTGTCATCTATCTTATCTTGTTTGCTCCCAAACTTTTTGGGCATTCTTTTATGCCCAAATAATTGTCTCATGCCAAAATTCAACTTTATTTTCCTGGCCAATCTTCCTCAGCAATTTTTCAAACCTTCTGTCAGACAGAAGGCATTGTGAAGGAAGTACTAGCTAGGGTTATCCAAATGAGTTGAAATTTTGCACACTCCTTCATGTGCTCATATGATGACTCTCGTTCTCATATGATGACTCTCCTCCAAATTTCAGCTCCATCCTTTGATTTATATGAGCACCGGACCAAATCTTTGCTTCTGTCAATATTTTCAGATTGTGAAGCAAGTACATTTTATATTGCTTCATTTTGCCTGAAAATCTACCACAACATTCCCATACTCAAATAAATTTTCTCCACCAAATTTGGGATCAATTCATCAAGCAAATATTCCTCTAAAACTTTTGCAAGTTTCTGGACAGAGAGAATAGCCATGAAGGAAGTACCATTTTGGTGAATCCATTTGGTATGAAATTTTTACTGCATCTTACTATGTCCAAATCATTAGGCCTTGAGAAATGTCAGATCAATTTGATACTCCATGTGAGTGAACCATCATGATCAAGTTTCTGGACCATTTTGGTCAGTTGCAAAGCAACTACATTAAATCTTGATCCAAATCTCCTCAAACTCTCCAGGATTATAGTACTTCCTAAGCTAATCACCACAGACAAACTCTTTGGCCCCAATCATTTTCCTGTTGATCACTAGTGCATGTTCCAGTTTACTGCAGTAAACTTTAGATGTTGGTTACCATTTAACCACAGATCCATTCATTGTTCTACCACCGCAGTTGAAACCTCCCCTGGAAGAACTTACCACTAGACAACACGTTCCAGCCCGTTGCCCCCGCTACATGCTAGTGCATGCGGTGACCAAGCAGCTGGCAAGCCTATGCATGCGCTTTGTGCGCTGCGGCCACGCCCAGGCGTCGTTTGTGCTCGACCCCCTCCCCTCTCGTCGTCTTCGCGCTCGTGAGTATGTCCAACAACTTCACCGCGTCGTCGCCATCCTCCTGGAGCCATCTCCCCCTCCGTAAGCCCCTTCGTTGGCGCTTATCGCTGCGCGCCCATGGGAAACCTACAGCCGAACGGCTCTGTTCGCGTCGTGGCATCTTCCTTCTCTTGTACAAAACCTCTGCTCGTCTCTGTGACCTCTGCGGCTCGTCCGTTGCCTCCCTCGTCGCCTTCCCACACCCTCCCGTGATCACTGTCCATCGCCAGAGCGTTGGCCGGATCCCCGCGGCGACACCCGAGCTCGGCCTCCCTCACCCGGTGATACATCTCCGTCGTATCTACTTTTCCAAACACTTTTGCCCTTGTTTTGGACTCTAACTTGCATGATTTGAATGAACTAACCCGGACTGGCGTTGTTTTCAGCAGAATTACCATGGTGTTATTTATGTGCAGAAACAAAAGTTCTCGGAATGACCTGAAACTTCATGGAACAACTTTTCAGAAAATATAAAAAATCCTTGCAAAAGATGAAGGCCAGGGGGCCCACCACCTGTCCACGAGGGTGGGGGGCGCGCCCCCCTACCTCGTGGTCCCCCTAGAGCTCCTCCGACCTCAACTCCAACTCTATATATTTGGTTTCGGGGAGAAAAAATCAGAGAGAAGAATTCATCGCGTTTTACGATACGGAGCCGCCGTCAAGCCCTAAAACCTCTCGGGAGGGCTGATCTGGAGTCCGTTCGGGGCTCCGGAGAGGGGAATCCGTTGCCGTCGTCATCATCAACCATCCTCCATCACCAATTTCATGATGCTCACCGCCATGCGTGAGTAATTCCATCGTAGGCTTGCTGGATGTTGATGGGTTGGATGGGATCTATCATGTAATCGAGTTAGTTTTGTTAGGGTTTGATCCCTAGTATGCACTATGTACTGAGATTGATGTTGCTATGACTTAGCTATGCTTAATGCTTGTCACTAGGGCCTGAGTGCCATGATTTAAGATCTGAACCTATTATGTTTTCATCAATATATGAGAGTTCTTGATCCTATCTTGCAAGTCTATAGTCACCTATTATTTGTTATGATCTGTTAACCCTGAAGTGACAATAATCAGGATACTTACCGGTGATGACCGTAGTTTGAGGAGTTCATGTATTCACTATGTGTTAATGCTTTGGTCTGGTACTCTATTAAAAGGAGGCCTTAATATCCCTTAGTTTTCATTAGGACCCCGCTGCCATGGGAGGGTAGGACAAAAGATGTCATGCAAGTTCTTTTCCATAAGCACGTATGACTATATTCGGAATACATGCATACATTACATTGATGAACTGGAGCTAGTTCTATGTCACCCTAGGTTATGATTGTTACATGATGAACCACATCTAGCATAATTCTCCATCACCGATCCATTGCCTACAAGCTTTCCATATATTGTTCTTCGCTTATTTACTTTTTCGTTGCTATTGCTATCATCACTACAAAATACCAAAAACATTACTTTTACTACTGTTACCTTTTGCTACCGTTACCACTATTATCATATTACTTTGCTACTAAATACTTTGCTGCAGATACTAAGTTTCCAGGTGTGGTTGAATTGACAACTCAGCTGCTAATACTTGAGAATATTCTTTGGCTCCCCTTGTGTCGAATCAATAAATTTGGGTTGAATACTCTACCCTCAAAAACTGTTGCGATCCCTTATACTTGTGGGTTATCAAGACTATTTTCTGGAGCCGTTGCCGGGGAGCATAGCTCTATTCTTTGATTCACTTGGGATTTATATCTACTTATCATTTTGAAGAACTTGAAAGATCCAAGAACCAAGATTTATCCCTCAACTACGAGGGGAGGTAAGGAACTGCCATCTAGCTCTGCACTTGATTCACCTTCTGTTTTGAGTAAGCTTGCGACACCTAAACCTGCTTCTGCTATTCGTTCTGATATGTCGCATGTTATTGATGATGCCACTTCTGCTATGCATGATACTTATGATGAAACTACTTCTATGCTTGATACTACTGTGCCACTTGGTGAATTTCTTGATGAACAACTTGCTAGGGCTAGAGAGAATGAAATTATTGAATCTGATAATACAGATGAAAGTGATGATGAAGACTCACTTGTTATTCCTGAGGGTTATGTTTTTGATAAAGAAGCTTCTTTAGCTATTTTAGCTTGCAAAGATAGATACGAACTCAAGAGGTTATTAGCTAAATGGAATAAGCAATCTCTAAATGCTAGGATGAAACCTGACCCTGCTTTTGCTACTTCACCTATCTGTGTTACTGATAAGGATTACGAATTCTCTGTTGATCCTGATATAATTAATTTGGTTGAATCTGATCCTTTTCATGGCTATGAATCTGAAATTGTTGTGGCACATCTTACTAAATTAAATGATATAGCCACCCTGTTCACTACTGATGAGAGAACTCGTTACTTTTATATCTTTAAAATATTTCCATTCCCATTAAAGGGTGATGCTAAGATATGGTTTAATTCTCTTTATCCTAGTTGTGTGCATAGTCCCCAGGATATGATTTATTACTTCTCTGCTAAATATTTCCCTGCTCATAAGAAACAAGCTGCTTTAAGGGATATATATAATTTTGTGCAAATTGAAGAAGAGAGTCTCCCACAAGCTTGGGGGAGGCTTCTCAAGTTACTTAATGCTTTGCCTGATCATCCTCTTAAGAAAAATGAAATACTTGATATCTTTTATAATGGACTAACCGATGCTTCCAGAGATTACCTGGATAGTTGTGCTAGTTCTGTTTTCAGGGAAAGAACACCGGATGAAGCTGAAATTCTATTGAATAATATGTTGACAAATTAAAATAATTGGACACCTCCGGAGCCAATTCCTGAGCCTATTCCTAAACCAACTCCGAAGAAGAGGGGTATTCTATTTCTCGGTCCTGAAGATATGCAAGAGGCAAAGAAATCTATGAAAGAAAAAGGTATTAAAGCTGAAGACGTTAAGAATTTACCTCCTATTGAAGAAATACATGGTCTTAATTTACCGCCCGTTGAAGAAACATATGATCTTAATCCTTCACCTATTGAAGAAACCCGTGGTCTTGATAACCCGACACAGGTAGTAAAGGTAACTTCTCTCTATAGATATGATAAAGCTGAAATCCCATTTACTAAGTTTGCTAGCCCATGCTTAGATGAGTTTGATAAATTTATGGCTAAGCAAGAAGATTTTAATGCTTATTTTGGTAGACAATTGAAATACAATTCAAATATGCTTGAACACTTGGGTGATTATATGGCTAATGTCAAAGGTGAACTTAAACTTATTAGTAAACATGCTTCTATGGTTACCACTCAAGTAGAACAAGTACTTAAAGCTCAAAATGATTTTCTCAATGAATTGAATAGTAAGGATAATGATAATGTTGTTAGAGTTATGACTAGAGGTGGTAGAATGACTCAGGAACCTTTGTATCCTGAAGGCCACCCTAAGAGAATTGAGCAAGATTCTCAGAGAAATAATATAGATGCACCTAGTCCTTCTAAAAGGAAGAAAAAGAAAAATGATAGGACTTTGCATGCTTCTAGCGAACCTGTTATTGAAACACCTGAGAACCCAAACGATATTTCTATCTCTGATGCTGAAACATAATCTGGTAATGAACCTGAAACTAGTGATAATATTAATGATAATGTTCATGGTGATGTTCAACCTAGTAATGATAATGATATAGAAATTGAACCTGTTGTTGATCTTGATAGCCCACAATCAAAGAATCAACGTTATGATAAGAAAGACTTTGTTGCTAGGAAACATGGTAAAGAAAGAGAACCATGGGTTTAGAAACCCATGCCTTTTCTGTTGGGGAACGTTGCAGAAAACAAAAATTTTCCTACGGTTTCACCAAGATCCATCTATGAGTTCATCTAGCAACGAGTGATCGGATGCATCTACGTACCTTGTAGATCGCGAGCGGAAGCGTTCAAAGAACGGGGATGATGTAGTCGAACACGACGTGATTCAAATCACTGATGATCAAGCACCGAACGGATGGTGCCTCCGCGTTCAACACACGTACGGGACGGGAGACGTCTCCTCCTTTCTTGATCCAGCAAGGGGGAAGGAGAGGTTGATGAAGATCCAGCAGCACGACAGCGTGGTGGTGGATGCAGGGCGTCACAGTAGCAGGGCTTCGCCTATACTACGAGAGAGAGACGTAACGGGGAGAGAGGAAGCACCAAAGGCTGAGGTATGAAGTCCTCCCTCTCCTCAACTATATATAGGAGGGCCAAGGGGGGGTGGTGCGCAGCCTAGGAGATCCAATCTCCTAGGTGCGGCTGCCAAGGGGAGGTTTCCCTCCCCCCCAAGGCACCTCGGGGTGCCTTCCACCACATGGACTCTTCCATGGTGGAACCCTAGGCGCATGGGCCTAGTAGGGGCTGGCGCCCCAGCCCAATATGGGATGGGTTCCATCCTATTTCAGCCCATGGGGCCCTCCGGGATAGGTGGCCCCACCCGGTGGACCCCCGGGACCCCTCCGGTGGTCCCGGTACAATACCGATAACCCCGAAACTTGTCCCGATGGCCGAAACAGCACTTCCTATATATAATTCTTTACCTCCGGACCATTCCGGAACTCCTCGTGACGTCCGGGATCTCATCCGGGACTCCGAACAACATTCGGGTTACTGCATATACATATCTTCACAACCCTAGCGTCACCGAACCTTAAGTGTGTAGACCCTACGGGTTCGGGAGACAAGCAGACATGACCGAGACGACTCTCCGGTCAATAACCAACAGCGGGATCTGGATACCCATGATGGCTCCCACATGCTCCATGATGATCTCATCGGATGAACCACGATGTCGAGGATTAATCAACCCCGTATACAATTCCCTTTGTCAATCGGTATGTTACTTGCCCGAGACTCGATCGTCGGTATCCCAATACCTTGTTCAATCTCGTTACCGGCAAGTCACTTTACTCGTACCGTAATGCATGATCCCGCGATCAACCACTTGGTCACCTTGAGCTCATAATGATGATGCATTACCGAGTGGGCCCAGTGATACCTCTCCGTTATATGGAGTGACAAATCCCAGTCTCGATCCGTGTCAACCCAACAGACACTTTCGGAGATACCTGTAATGCACCTTTATAGTCACCCAGTTACGTTGTGACGTTTGATACACCCAAAGCACTCCTACGGTATCCGGGAGTTACACGATCTCATGGTCAAAGGAAAAGATACTTGACATTGGAAAAGCTCTAGCAAACGAACTACACGATCTTTGTGCTATGCTTAGGTTTGGGTCTTGTCCATCACATCATTCTCCTAATGATGTGATCCCGTTATCAATGACATACAATGTCCATAGCCAGGAAATCATGACTATCTGTTGATCAACGAGCTAGTCAACTAGAGGCTTACTAGGGACATATTATGGTCTATGTATTCACACGTGTATTACGATTTCCGGATAATACAGTTATAGCATGAATAAAGACAATTATCATGAACAAAGAAATATAATAATAATACTTTTATTATTGCCTCTAGGGCATATTTCCAACAGTCTCCCACTTGCACTAGAGTCAATAATCTAGTTACATTGTGATGAATCGAACACCCATGGAATTCTGGTGTTGATCATGTTTTGCCCTAGGGAGAGGTTTAGTCAACGGATCTGCTACATTCAGGTCCGTATGTACTTTACAAATCTCTATGTCTCCATTTTGAACATTTTCACGAATGGAGTTGAAGCGACGCTTGATGTGCCTTGTCTTCTTGTGAAACCTGGGCTCCTTGGCAAGTGCAATAGCTCCAGTGTTGTCACAAAAGAGTTTGATTGGCCCCGACGCATTGGGTATGACTCCTAGGTTGGTGATGAACTCCTTCACCCATATTGCTTCATGTGCTGCCTCCGAGGCTGCCATGTACTCCGCTTCACATGTAGATCCCGCCACGACGCTCTGTTTGCAGCTGCACCAGCTCACTGCTCCACCATTCAACATATACACGTATCCGGTTTGTGACTTAGAGTCATCCAGATCTGTGTCGAAGCTAGCGTCTACGTAACCCTTTACGACGAGCTCTTCGTCACCTCCATAAACGAGAAACATTTCCTTAGTCCTTTTCAGGTACTTCAGGATATTCTTGACCGCTGTCCAGTGTTCCTTGCCGGGATTACTTTGGTACCTTCCTACCAAACTTACGGCAAGGTTTACATCAGGTCTGGTACATAGCATGGCATACATAATAGAACCTATGGCTGAGGCATAGGGGATGACACTCATCTCTTCTATCTCTTCTGCCGTGGTCGGGCATTGAGCTGAGCTCAATCTCACACCTTGCAAAACAGGCAAGAACCCTTTCTTGGACTGATCCATTTTGAACTTCTTCAAAATCTTATCAAGGTATGTGCTTTGTGAAAGACCTATGAGGCGTCTTGATCCATCCCTATAGATCTTGATGCCTAATATATAAGCAGCTTCTCCAAGGTCCTTCATTGAAAAACTCTTATTCAAGTAGGCCTTGATGCTGTCCAAGAGTTCTATATCATTTTCCATCAAAAGTATGTCATCTACATATAATATGAGAAATGCTACAGAGCTCCCACTCACTTTCTTGTAAACGCAGGCTTCTCCATAAGTCTGCGTAAACCCAAACGCTTTGATCATCTCATCAAAGCGAATGTTCCAACTCCGAGATGCTTGCATCAGCCCATAAATCGAGCGTTGGAGCTTGCACACCTTGTCAGCATTCTTAGGATCGACAAAACCTTCCGGCTGCATCATATACAACTCTTCCTTAAGGAAACCATTAAGGAATGCCGTTTTGACGTCCATTTGCCATATCTCATAATCGTAGAATGCGGCAATTGCTAACATGATTCGGACGGACTTTAGCTTCGCTACCGGTGAGAAAGTCTCATCGTAGTCAATTCCTTGAACTTGTCGATAACCCTTAGCGACAAGCCGAGCTTTATAGATGGTCACATTACCATCCGCGTCTGTCTTGAAGATCCATTTATTTTCTATGGCTCGCCGTTCAACGGGCAAGTCAGTCAAAGTCCATACTTTGTTTTCATACATGGATCCTATCTCGGATTTCATGGCTTCTAGCCATTTGTCGGAATCCGGGCCTGCCATCGCTTCTTCATAGTTCGAAGGTTCACTGTTGTCTAACAACATGATTTCCAAGACAGGGTTGCCGTACCACTCTGGTGCGGAACGTGTCCTTGTGGACCTTCGAATTTCAGTAGGAGCTTGATCAGAAGTATCTTGATCATCATCAATAACTTCCTCTCTAGTCGGTGCAGGCGCCTCAGGAACATTTTCTTGAGTTGCGCCATTTTCCGGTTCAAGAGGTAATACTTCATCAAGTTCTACTTTCCTCCCACTTACTTCTTTCGAGAGAAACTCTTTCTCCAGAAAGGATCCATTCTTGGCAACAAAGATCTTGCCTTCGGATCTGAGGTAGAAGATATACCCAATGGTTTCTTTAGGGTATCCTATGAAGACGCATTTTTCCGATTTGGGTTCGAGCTTTTCAGGTTGAAGTTTCCTGACATAAGCATCGCATCCCCAAACTTTTAGAAACGACAGCTTAGGTTTCTTCCCAAACCATAATTCAAACGGTGTCGTCTCAACGGATTTCGACGGAGCCCTATTTAAAGTGAATGCGGCAGTCTCTAAAGCATAGCCCCAAAAAGATAACGGCAAATCGGTAAGAGACATCATAGATCGCACCATATCTAATAGAGTGCGATTACGACGTTCGGACACACCATTACGCTGAGGTGTTCCAGGCGGCGTGAGTTGTGAAACTATTCCACATTTTCTTAAGTGTGTGCCAAATTCGTGACTCAAGTATTCTCCTCCATGATCTGATCGTAGAAACTTGATTTTCCTGTCACGTTGATTCTCAACTTCACTCTGAAATTCCTTGAACTTTTCAAAGGTTTCAGACTTGTGTTTCACTAAGTAGACATACCCATATCTACTTAAGTCATCAGTGAGGGTGAGAACATAATGATAGCCACCGCGAGCCTCAACACTCATTGGACCGCACACATCAGTATGTATGATTTCCAATAAGTTGGTTGCTCGCTCCATTGTTCCTGAGAACGGAGTCTTGGTCATTTTACCCATGAGGCATGGTTCGCACGTGTCAAATGATTCATAATCAAGAGACTCCAAAAGTCCATCTGCATGGAGCTTCTTCATGCGTTTGACACCTATGTGACCAAGGCGGCAGTGCCACAAGTATGTGGGAGTATCGTTATCAACTTTACATCTTTTGGTATTCACACTATGAATATGTGTAATATTACGTTCGAGATTCATTAAGAATAAACCATTGACCATCGGAGCATGACCATAAAACATATCTCTCATATAAATAGAACAACCATTATTCTCAGATTTAAATGAGTAGCCATCTCGTATTAAACGAGATCCCGATACAATGTTCATGCTCAAACTTGGCACGAAATAACAATTATTGAGGTTTATAACTAATCTCGTAGGTAAATGTAGAGGTAGCGTGCCGACGGCGATCACATCAACCTTGGAACCATTCCCGACGCGCATCGTCACCTCGTCCTTTACCAGTCTCTGTTTATTCTGCAGCTCCTGCTGTGAGTTACAAATATGAGCAACGGCACCGGTATCAAATACCCAGGAGTTACTACGAGTACTGGTAAGGTACACATCAATTACATGTATATCACATATACCTTTTGTTTTGCCGGCCTTCTTGTCCGCTAAGTATTTGGGGCAGTTCCGCTTCCAGTGACCCTTCCCTTTGCAATAAAAGCACTCCGTCTCAGGCTTGGGTCCATACTTTGACTTCTTCTTCCCAGCAGCTTGCTTGCCGGGCGCGGCAACTTCCTTGCCATCTTTCTCAAAGTTCTTTTTACCCTTGCCCTTCTTGAACTTAATGGTTTTATTGATCATCAACACTTGATGTTCCTTCTTGACTTCTACCTCTGCTGATTTCAGCATTGCAAATACTTCAGGAATGGTCTTTTCCATCCCCTGCATATTGAAGTTCATCACAAAGCTCTTGTAGCTTGGTGGAAGCGACTGGAGGATTCTGTCAATGACCGCATCATCCGGGAGATTAACTCCCAGCTGAGTCAAGCGGTTATGTAACCCAGACATAGTGAGTATGTGCTCACTGACAGAACTATTTTCCTCCATCTTACAGCTGAAGAATTTGTTGGAGACTTCATATCTCTCGACCCGGGCATGAGCTTGGAAAACCATTTTCAGCTCTTCGAACATCTCATATGCTCCATGTCTCTCAAAACGCTTTTGGAGCCCCGGCTCTAGGCTGTAAAGCATGCCGCACTGAACGAGGGAGTAGTCATCAGTACGTGTCTGCCAAGCGTTCATAGCGTCTTGGTTCTGTGGGACGGGTGGATCACCTAGCGGTGCTTGTAGGACATAATCTTTCTTGGCTGCTATGAGGATGATCCTCAGGTTCCGGACCCAGTCCGTATAGTTGCTGCCATCGTCTTTCAGCTTGGTTTTCTCTAGGAACGCGTTGAAATTGAATACAACATTGGCCATTTGATCTACAAGACATATTGTAAAGATTTTAGACTAAGTTCATGATAATTAAGTTCATCTAATCAAATTATTAATGAACTCCCACTTGGATAGACATCCCTCTTCTAGTCATCTAAGTATAACATGATCCGAGTTGGCTAGGCCGTGTCCGATCATCACGTGACACGGACTAGTCAACGTCGGTGAACATCTTCATGTTGATCGTATCTTCTATACGACTCATGCTCGACCTTTCGGTCTTCTGTGTTCCGAGGCCATGTCTATGCACATGCTAGGCTCGTCAAGTCAACCTAAGTGTATTGCGTGTGTAAATCTGTCTTACACCCGTTGTATGTGAACGTAAGGATCTATCACACCCGATCATCACGTGGTGCTTCGAAACGACGACTGTAGCAACGGTGCACAGTTAGGGGGAACACTTTCTTGAAATTATTATGAGGGATCATCTTATTTACTACCGTCTTTCTAAGCAAACAAGATGCAAAACATGATAAACATCACATGCAATCAAATAATAATAGTGACATGATATGGCCAATATCACATAGCTCCTTTGATCTCCATCTTGGGGCTCCATGATCATCCTGTCACCGTCATACTCATCGACATGTAAGTTGTGATTCCTATTACAACAGCATGAACATCTCATACATCACATATAGATCATTCATCATTCATCACAACTTTGGCCATATCACATCACATAGCATACCCTGCAAAAACAAGTTAGACGTTCTCTAATTGTTGTTTGCATGTTTTACGTGGCTGCTATGGGTTTCTAGCAAGAACGTTTCTTACCTACGCAAAGACCACAACGTGATATGCCAATTGCTATTTACCCTTCATAAGGACCCTTTTCATCGAATCCGATCCGACTAAAGTAGGAGAGACAGACACCCGCTAGCCACCTTATGCAACTAGTGCATGTCAGTCGGTGGAACCTGTCTCACGTAAGAGTACGTGTAAGGTCGGTCCGGGCCGCTTCATCCCACGATGCCGCCGAATCAAGATAAGACTAGTAACGGCAAGCATATTGAACAAAATCAACGCCCACAACTACTTTGTGTTCTACTCGTGCAAGAGAACTACGCATAGACCTAGCTCATGATGCCACTGTTGGGGAACGTTGCAGAAAACAAAAATTTTCCTACGGTTTCACCAAGATCCATCTATGAGTTCATCTAGCAACAAGTGATCGGATGCATCTACGTACCTTGTAGATCGCGAGCGGAAGCGTTCAAAGAACGGGGATGATGTAGTCGAACACGACGTGATTCAAATCACCGATGATCAAGCACCGAACGGACGGTGCCTCCGCGTTCAACACACGTACAGGACGGGAGACGTCTCCTCCTTTCTTGATCCAGCAAGGGGGAAGGAGAGGTTGATGAAGATCCAGCAGCACGACGGCGTGGTGGTGGATGCAGGGCGTCACAGTAGCAGGGCTTCGCCTATACTACGAGAGAGAGACGTAACGGGGAGAGAGGAAGCACCAAAGGCTGAGGTATGAAGTCCTCCCTCTCCTCAACTATATATAGGAGGGCCAAGGGGGGGTGGTGCGCAGCCTAGGAGATCCAATCTCCTAGGTGCGGCTGCCAAGGGGAGGTTTCCCTCCCCCCCAAGGCACCTCGGGGTGCCTTCCACCACATGGACTCTTCCATGGTGGAACCCTAGGCGCATGGGCCTAGTAGGGGCTGGCGCCCCAGCCCACTATGGGCTGGGTTCCATCCTATTTCAGCCCATGGGGCCCTCCGGGATAGGTGGCCCCACCCGGTGGACCCCCGGGACCCCTCCGGTGGTCCCGGTACAATACCGATAACCCCGAAACTTGTCCCGATGGCCGAAACAGCACTTCCTATATATAATTCTTTACCTCCGGACCATTCCGGAACTCCTCGTGACGTCCGGGATCTCATCCGGGACTCCGAACAACATTCGGGTTACTGCATATACATATCTTCACAACCCTAGCGTCACCGAACCTTAAGTGTGTAGACCCTACGGGTTCGGGAGACAAGCAGACATGACCGAGACGACTCTTCGGTCAATAACCAACAGCGGGATCTGGATACCCATGATGGCTCCCACATGCTCCACGATGATCTCATCGGATGAACCATGATGTCGAGGATTAATCAACCCCGTATACAATTCCCTTTGTCAATCGGTATGTTACTTGCCCGAGACTCGATCGTCGGTATCCCAATACCTTGTTCAATCTCGTTACCGGCAAGTCACTTTACTCGTACCGTAATGCATGATCCCGTGATCAACCACTTGGTCACCTTGAGCTCATAATGATGATGCATTACCGAGTGGGCCCAGTGATACCTCTCCGTTATATGGAGTGACAAATCCCAGTCTCGATCCGTGTCAACCCAACAGACACTTTCGGAGATACCTGTAATGCACCTTTATAGTCACCCAGTTACGTTGTGACGTTTGATACACCCAAAGCACTCCTACGGTATCCGGGAGTTACACGATCTCATTGTCAAAGGAAAAGATACTTGACATTGGAAAAGCTCTAGCAAACGAACTACACGATCTTTGTGCTATGCTTAGGTTTGGGTCTTGTCCATCACATCATTCTCCTAATGATGTGATCCCGTTATCAATGACATCCAATGTCCATAGCCAGGAAATCATGACTATCTGTTGATCAACGAGCTAGTCAACTAGAGGCTTACTAGGGACATATTATGGTCTATGTATTCACACGTGTATTACGATTTCCGGATAATACAGTTATAGCATGAATAAAGACAATTATCATGAACAAAGAAATATAATAATAATACTTTTATTATTGCCTCTAGGGCATATTTCCAACATTTTCCTCCCAAACCATCCAAGAAAAAGGATGATGAGGATTTTGAGCGCTTTGCTGAAATGATTAGACCTATCTTTTTGCGTATGCGATTAACTGATATGCTCAAAATGAATCCTTATGCTAAGTACATGAAAGATATTGTTACAAATAAGAGAAAGATACCGAAAGCTAAAATTTCCACCATGCTTGCTAATTATACTTTTAAGGGTGGAATACCAAAGAAACTTGGAGATCCAGGAGTACCCACTATACCATGCTCCATTAAAAGAAACTATGTTAAAACTGCTTTATGTGATCTTGGAGCCGGTGTTAGTGTTATGCCTCTCTCTTTATATCGTAGACTTGATTTGAATAAGTTGACACCTACTGAAATATCTTTGCAAATGGCTGATAAATCAACTGCTATACCTATCGGTATTTGTGAGGATGTGCCTGTTGTAGTTGCAAACGTTACTATTTTAACGGACTTTGTTATTCTTGATATTCTCGAGGACGATAGTATGTCTATTATTCTTGGAAGACCCTTTTTGAATACTGCAGGGGCTGTTATTGATTGCACTAAAGGCAATATCACTTTTCATGTTAATGATAATGAGCATACGATACACTTTCCGAGGAAACAACCTCAAGTTCATAGTATCAACTCTATTGGAAAAATTCCATCGATTATATTTGGAGGTTTTGAATTTCCTCTTCCTACTGTCAAGAAGAAATATGATATTCTTATTATTGGGGATGTGCATATCCCCGTTGAGGTAACATAGTGTTATTCGAAATTTCTCCGGTTCCATGTTATTCGGAATGGGTTTGTTAACAAGACCTGATCAACGTTGTTAGTGGATTCCTTTTGATGATCATGAGATGGATGAAACTAGAAGTCACAACCTTCTGTACCCTCCTTTTACTTTCTGTTATTTATTTTAAATAAAATAAAAAATAGTGTATTCTGTCTGTTATCTGATTATCCATGCAATATAAAAATACCCTAAAAATAAAAGTTCTCCAAATGCCGTGAAATTTAAATATGATTTTTTCTGGAATATTTGAGAATATTTGGCACTAAGAACACAGTAGGGGGTCACCCACCTGCCCACGAGGGTGGAGGGCGCGCCCTACCCCCTGGGCGCGCCCCCTGCCTCGTGGGCCCATGGTGTCCCTCCTCCACTTATTCCTGCAGCCACACACTTCTTCTTCCTCCCACAAACACGAATATCCAGCTCAAGCACGAGTTCTAGCTCATCTTGCTGCCATTTTCGATCTCCCTGCTCAAAGCACCTCTCACAAAACTGCTTGGGGAGATTGTTCCTTGGTATGTGACTCCTCCATTGGTCCAATTAGTTTTTGTTCTAGTGCTTTATTCATTGCAAATTTTTTTTTCCTAGGTGACCATGTTCTTGAGCTTGCATGTCAAATTTATATGGTTCCAAGTAGTTTTGATGCATGATATAGGCTCTAGGCACTTGTAGGAGTAGTTGTTATCAATATTATTGAGTTTGGTTTACTTTTATTTTGAAGTTACTAAAAAATTTCAGAATTTTTCGGAGGAAGAAATATGCTTAGGAAAATGTTCCAAGGTGGTTCTTCAAGGAAGCAAGGACACAGGCTTGCAATGCGTGATGCTGATGATGAGCCACCAAGAAACGCTCCAGTGCGTCCTTGTGAATGGCCTTCGGAGAACTTTATGGATCGAGCGGGAATTAAGGAAGCATTTAACGCATATTTGTGTAACGCTGATCTTGTGAGCTTCGAGGAAGAGAAGTGCAGCCAGTATCACCATCTCACTAGTTCCTTTGTGAGGAGGTTTGAATTTTCATCTTCACGTAATCCTCCAACTGTCATGTTTGATCTTTATGAAAATTCTTACACTATGGACTTAGAGGATTTTACCACTGCTTGCAAACTTCCACAATGGGGTAGTATCAGGGATCCTCGCAAATCTGAATTTAGAGATTTTCTTGCTAGTATGACTGTGGGAGAATCTAGAGATATAACAC
Organism: Triticum urartu; assembly: GCF_056163025.1. Taxonomy (NCBI): domain Eukaryota; kingdom Viridiplantae; phylum Streptophyta; class Magnoliopsida; order Poales; family Poaceae; genus Triticum; species Triticum urartu. The sequence goes on from NC_141874.1 coordinate 640,308,344, forward strand.
AAGCCACTATAGGGAGCATTCACTTTCCTGATATACATTATTTTGCTCTCTTCATAGGTAGATGCATTAATGGTAAAGATGAGGCATGTCACATGTGTGTCCCTGACCTCAGTATTCTTAGGAGTGCTGTGTTTGGAGATAAATCTTATAATTTGGGAGCCATTGTTGCACGTAGGTTGCATCTTAATAGATTTAATGGAGATTTCTTTGGTGGAATTTATGCAACCCACATAGCTCATTTTCTTGGTGTAGCCATACGCGAAGATGATATTGAATTACCCCCTTCTTACCTAGACTTTAATGCTATGGTTCACCACCAGTTTGTCGAGAGGAATGAATCACCTCGCCAGTATCGCTTAATCTTTGACAGACGTCGTGCTGTCTGTATTACTCTCCCTGCTCCTGCCTTCTTTGATTATCAGGCAAATGGAAGATATGTTATTACCAGAGAGGAGGCAGATGAGTACGAGAGGAGGGCGGAGGCCGCTCATCGCCACGCTGCAGCTCAGGAGGCGATAGCCGCTGCATCTCAGTACGACCCCAACTTCTACTATGGATATCAGCCAAGCCAACCGTGGCCATAGACCAACTTAGGCCAAAAGCCTAAGCTTGGGGGAGTACGTATTTCTCACCGATATTAAATTTATGTTCACACACTCATTGCTAGATGTCGGTGTTCATACTTTTTAATTGTATCATCCATGCTAGTTTATTTCCTTTTTATGCTTTCTTCTTGTGTGTTTAATAAACCTTAAGAAAAACCAAAAAAAATAGTTATAGCTTTTAATTAGTTTACTTTCCATGCTTGTAGTAGTAATTAAAAAGAAAACCAAAAAGATTTCATGTTCTTCTTTTGCTTGTTGGGAGCTTTCCCGTGTAAATAGTTTTATTTCTTTTCTTTTCTTTGGGGGTCGATAGGATAAGATCATAATTAAATTGTTGAGGTGGCTCTTATTTGCATTATTGTTGATCTGACAAAAGAGCTCATATTTCCTTGTCTTCTCCTGTTTATTGAATGCTTGCAGATTCCAGCTTAGTCCAATGCACGTGCACTATTATTATTATTATTATTCACATCGTTCGGTCATGCAAGTGAAATGCAATAATGATGATTATATGATGAACTTATTGAGATGAGAAAAGCTGGTATGAACTCGACCTCTTTTGTTTTTGTAAATATGATTAATTCATCATTCCTGATTCAACCTATTATGAATAAAAATGTTTGCAATGACAACTAGAGATCATAGTTTCTTGTGCCATGCTTGATTATCTAGGAGCTTATAATGGTTTACCTTGCGTGCCAACATGCTATTAAAATGGTTGTGATGTGGTATGATAGGGTGGTATCTTCCTCTGAATGATTTAAGTGACTTGACTTGGCGCATGTTCACGCATGTAGTTGAAACAAATCAACATAGCATTCACGATATTTATGTTCATGGTGGATTATATCCTACTCATGCTTGCATTCGATGTTGATTAATGTTAATGCATGTTCATGACGGTTGCCGCTCTCTAGCTGGTCGCTTCCCAGTCTTTTGCTAGCCTTCACCGGTACTAAGCGGGAATACTGCTTGTGCATCCAATCCCATAAACCCCAAAGTTATTCCATATGAGTCCACCATACCTACCTATATACAGTATCTACCTGTCGTTCCAAGTAAATTTGTATGTGCCAAACTCTAAACCTTCAAATAAAATGTTCGCACACGAACATGTCACCGTGTACCTCCAACGCCGAGGGTGATGCACCGCAGCTCACGTCGAAGGAGACCCGTCCGGAAGCGAGATACGCAAGCAATCCGGCGGGTGCTTTTGAGGACCCGAAACCCCACATGCCCGGAAGGGACCCCGTCAGGGCGCGCAGCGGCTATGGGCTGCCCTAGGTCGGCCTGACCGCCCCTAGGGCCTCGAGGTTCGCCGCCCTGCAAACGCAGAACGAACGAAGAACGAGGAAGAAGAAGAACAAAGGAGAGAGATAAAGATAAAGGTAAAAAGTGGTAGATGATTTGATCGATTGTGTGTTGTTCAATCGGCCGTCACCCCTTAGATATATAAGAGGCGGCTGGACTTCCCGCGCAAGGAAAAGGCTTGGATTCACGTCCAGAACCCTAGTCAAATTCGGATTGGTTTTATCCGAACTTTCCAAAACTGTTCGGTTTAAACTGGCTGCACCTTGTGAGTCATTTTTGTGACGGTAAACAATCTCGGATGAAAACGAGCCCAAAAGCAATCTTAACCGTTTCAACGAGACGAACAACTTTCATGCTAAAAGTTTTTTTATTAGAGGTCATCTTGAGGGTCAAATCGGTCTTGCAAAACAGGCTATTCTCTCGCGCTACCCATCACACATGTGTGTGGTGGGGCGCGCCACATCTCGCCTCGTGACAGTGTTGCACTCCGATTGCTCTAACTTTTGCATAAGAACTCGGATTTGGACGATTTTTATATCAAAATCGACCGTTTCGACGAGACGAAGACAACTCGTGTAGGTCATTTTTCCATTTGAGGTCGTCTTAGGGGCTTAATCAGCCAAACTGTACTCTGAATATAAGATCTTAGTACTTTGAGCATAGTTTTGGCCTTCGGGATGAAATAGGACGACGATGACCCAAAATTCAAAGATGATCATATCAATAATACGGAACTCTTTCATGTAGATCACTTGTCCATTTGAGGGCATGTTAAATAAGTTCTTGACCGTGCCAATATCTGGTGTCAACACATGCCCCCCTATTTTTCGGCAAAGCTTGTGTGCCGAAAAATAAGTTGCACATAGCTTGCTCTAAGGATGATGTGAACACTACATCGGCCATTTTGCATATGCTTAGGACGATAAGTTTATATCGGCCATTGCTTGTGTGAATATTTTGATGCAAGCTTGGGTGACTTTCCCAACTTCATTAATCCGACTATAAAGTTCCATAGGTATGCATGTCAAGACCATCCATCAACCATATTGTCCACCCTTCTGCTAGGATCTTTCAGATTATCAACAATGAACTTTCTCGAATCTTTACTTTGTCTGCATAAAAGTTTCATTAGTGGCCGAGGTAGTGAACTCCAATTCGGCCTTACCTATGTTGGCAAGAATAAGCATCGGCTATTGATAGATATGCAATACACCATCACGGACATGGTAGCCGGATGCTTGCTATGGCAACTCTCTTCAATTGACATGTCTAAATATATGAACAATTTTAATGCAACCCAAGGTAAATTTTGCATCTAGACATACCAAAAGATAAACTATAAGTGATTCGTCAAAACGTTGATAACCCTTGGATATTTGTTGCACTACTAATAACGAATCACCGGAAGCCTCAATATCTATAGCACCTATATCAAGGTAAAGATCCAATCCGAATAACAATGCATATTCGGCTTTGATCATTGTGCAAAAATATTTTAAGCGGCATGAGGCTTCACAAAATAGTTTCATATGGAGATAAATAAACAACACCAACACCTTGGCCATTGTTACAAATTTAACCATCAATATATAATCTCCATGGTACTAGAGAGATCAAGCTAAAAACAATATTATGCATGATGTCAATATGATGCTCAATAAAAAATCAACCATGATTTGGCCTTACGTAAATTCTGAAAACTAATAAGCCAAAGCACACCCAATCAAAACATAATTTCACTTTGCAATTTTGATGAATTGGTCTATGCATAATATCTTCAATGGCATCAATTTGACAAATTCCTTTGCAAGGACTTATCTAAATCTCTACTCAAACTAAGGACGATGTTAGAATACCACACTGGCCATTCTTAGATATTCTTAGAGCGATATATAAGTATCAGCCATTCCCATGAGGTCCATGTAGAATTCACCCACCAAAGTATGTATAGCAAAAATAAACAAATGAAATAGTAATAAAATATTTCAGCCCTTTTGTATTAGCAACGAAAACGTAACTAACCAAATGTGTGGTGATTTGGTAATACCCTGTCATGATATAGAAAATTATGTTGCATCCATGGAACAAAATAAATCCATGGAGGGTAATTGATCATACCTATGGATGAATTCCATGGCAAAGGCATCAATGGCATGGTTGAAGGAAATGAATGATGTGCTAACCGAAGATTTTGATGTTGTGATGCACACCTTCGGCTTAATTGTTTGTTGCTTCCATTCTTCTCTTTCTTTACTTTTATTGTACTTATTGCAATAGAAGCACGCACATCCTTTTTTATGATTGATCCTCTTGGGAACCCATTCCATGTTCTTCTGTCTCAGCTCTTGTACACTAAGATATTGTAATTCTCTCTTTTGCCAATACGATAAACCGAGTGGGCATCTTGGCTGTGATTCTATTTTGACCTTGTGCACTCTCAACTTCTTTTCTTCAGATTTGGCACTTTGACTCTCAATAATTGGTTGCTTCGTCTCCTTGCCTTTAGTAGCCAATGTCAACACTTTAATTGGCTCTTTTTCATTTGGGATCAAATCTGAAGTTGCACTCTTACGACCATCTCTTTTAACACGGTAAACTTGCTTGACCACCTCTTTCTTCTTCTTTGAGCTCTGGACCGATTCCTTATGATTGAAACGGTCTTTAACATGTGATTGTTCAAATGTTGATCTTCTCGGAGCTTCATAATATTGATGAGATGGTCTAAAATAAGATGGAGAATGTGCCCTTGTATCATACCTGTCCCATGATGAATATGAATCTACACGAGCATAGGGAGAAATCCAGGACATTGGCATTGGCGGCCCAAAATAAGGATATGAATATGTTGCATGGAAATTTTCACTTTTCCAATACCGATCCTCATATTTGTGCCTTGGGGGTGATCTTGATGCTTTTGCATTAGTTGGCCGATAAGCACTTTTCTCTTCACTCTTATTTTGATATTTATCTAATAATTGTGCAAAAGTGACCTTGAATTTCTTGCACTTGTGCTTATTGCGGCTTTTGTTTCCTTTGGTTGTGCTTGCACCGATCTCTGAATTTGCTTGCTGCCCCCCCCATCCTTGGCGTCTCCATTGTAGCTTCGATGGAATTTTCGCCCTCAAGATTATGTTCATTATGCTCTTCAACAACTTCTTTACTTGAAAGCTTAATCCCATCACCTACAGTTTTTACCTTCTCTTTAAATGGATCGGCTTGAAGTAGCCGATGCAAAAACTTTCTGCCATCGGGACCAATTGGGATAGACTGGTGATCTCTTGGTGTCTCAACAAATTTCAATCGTCCTTTATCAATGGCCGATTTAACTATTTGACGAAACATGTTGCAATCCTCAAAATTATGCTTGGATGAATCATGAAACTTACAATACATTCGTCCCTGGACAGATGGCTCAACATGGTGATCAAGAATTCTAATATAATTATTTCTCAACAACAAATTAAATATTTGATCACGCATGCTTGATTTGAAGGTAAACTTCGTATTCTCTATCCGATCTTGTTGTGAGAACGGCTTTGGAGTTAAGCAAATGAATGGTTCAGATTTTGCATCACCCCATTCGGCTATGCATTGTGTTTTGCACTCTATGTCCGATGTCTTTGGATAAGAAACTATACTGGCATCGGTTTGCTCAGAGGATTTTAACCTTGGCTTTAAATTTCTGAAACGAAAATAGTTAGAACATACATGTCTCAATTGAGACCAAGTGTAAGCCAAGAAGAAATAAGCAAAGCTACCCAATTAGATATGAACTTTAAATAAAGCAATGGGAAAAGCTTTGGCTCCAGTAATAAGTCAGTATCGGTCTCTTTGAATGGTACAATATATTGACCGATATGCTTATTAACAATTTTATTGCTAACAAGTAAATTGCCCTTCTTCATTGGTGTTTGAAAATTACTTATTAGAATTTTTCTAATAGATGCATCAACAATAAAGTTGTGACCAAATCTGAAAATAGGTAAATTACTTGCTAGACATACCTCTTCAAATATGTTGGGAGAGCATGATGATTGCATATGATGAATAATATTATGCTTTGCTTCTGGATGACTTCCCAACACCATGTCACAATTTTCTTCTTGATTTCGTGCATCATAAATTTGAAGATCTTCGTCAACCAAACTTTGTTCGGCTACTTGCTCTTGTCCTTGAAGCTTGTCAATTTCTATGGCACGAAACTCATAGGGCAGGAAGTAGGTTCCATTAACTTTAGAAAAATCAAACATGGTTGTTTTGCTATGCTTGCCATGCCCTTTATCAATAATACTTGCCTCTTTGGATTTGATGGATTCGGAATATATACTACTTGATTTGGCTTTTTCAACCGATGCACTTTTAGTTTCTGAATCATCATTCTTTTTGCCGGTTATATCAATTGGCAAGGCTTCTTTTCTTTGAGCCAATTCCCTATCAATTCTCTCTTGGCGAAGTACCTACACCCTATCGCGCAAAGCTTTAACTCCCCTCTCAATTCCAGCCTGCTCTAGATTAGTTTGCCTCCCAATGCTTTTAGAATCTTTCGGCAATGAAGTGTTAGTGTTGCCGGAATTTTGCAATTGTGTAGGGGGTGTATAATATGCTGCGGTACTAGGTGGAGGTGTATGCACTGCTGTATAACCATATGCTCTCTCACCAATTCAATCAATTGATGAAGTTTCATCTTCTTGCAAAACTCTAGCCTTTATTGCAGCATAATCAGGATACAACCCCTTTTTATATTGTTCAAGGCAAAGAGCACTAATCCTCTTATTTTGTGTCAAGCTCTTTTTTAACGCAGCCACAACCACTTCTGGAAGAGATTGCTCCGCAATACTTTCAGATTCTTTCGGCAATGATTCGTGAGTGTTGCCAAAATTCTTGAATTGCGTAGAGTATGCATTATATGCTACAGTATTTGATGATGGCACATGTGTTCCTGTAAAATTTTCACTTATTCGGCTATGACTATGAAGATGCGGGGCCGAATTATGAACATCTACAGTTGCATACGGTGCTGAGAAATTACTAACTTGAGGTGTAGCATATGATGGTTGAGAGTAACTGGCCGAATAGCTAGTAGTAGCATGGCCAATTCTCCCATCCATCGGCAAGGTTGGATTCACATATTGAAAATTAGTTGCCGATGAATAAAAATGTGAAACACTTTCTTGTATGCTATTGGAAATTTTGACATGAGGTGTTTCAAATTGATTAACCAAAACCATCATGTTGTTCATCGGCATATGGATTTGTGGGGTTGCCGATGCATGAGAGTTTGGATACATATGTTGTACGTTGCTAAAATCATAAGAATTTGAAGCATGAAGATTGCTTTGCATCGGCCCTTGCGCATAATTAGATGCATGATTAATAAAACTAGGGCTAGCCGATGCATTATGCTCATTAGGTGATCCAGCAACAACATATAGATTATTTGCATCTACAAAGGGGAATTGGGTATTCATATTACCTTTGTAGATTGCTGCAACTTGATGACGATCTCTTCGTAGCAAGAACGGGCTGGAGACCGCTCAAAGCTTCGTCCCCAGCGGAGTCGCCAAAAAGTGTGTTCGCACACGAACACGTCACCGTGTACCTCCAACGCCGAGGGTGATGCACCGCAGCTCACGTCGAAGGAGACCCGTCCGGAAGCGCGATACACAAGCAATCCGGCGGGTGCTTTTGAGGACCCGAAACTCCACATGCCCGGGAGGGACCCCGTCAGGGCGCGCAGCGGCTATGGGCTACCCTAGGTCGGCCTGACCGCCCCTAGGGCCTCGAGGTTCGCCACCCTGCAAACGAAGAACGAACGAAGAACGAGGAAGAAGAACAAAGGAGCGAGATAAAGATAAAGGTAAAAAGTGGTAGGTGATTTGATCGATTGTGTGTTGTTCAATCGACCGTTACCCCTTAGATATATAAGAGGCGGCTGTACTTCCCGTGCAAGGAAAAGGCTTGGATTCACGTCCAGAACCCTAGTCAAATTCGGATTGGTTTTATCCGAACTTTCCAAAACTGTTCGTTTTAAACTGGCTGCACCTTGCGGGTCATTTTTGTGACGGTAAAAGATCTCGGATGAAAACAAGCCCAAAAGCAATCTTAACCGTTTCGACGAGACGAATAACTTTCATGTTGAAAGTTTTTTGATTAGAGATCATCCTGAGGGTCAAATCGGTCTCGCAAAACAGGCTATTCTCTCACGCTACCCATCAGACATGTGTGTGGTGGGGCGCGCCACATCTCGCCTTGTGACAGTGCTGCACTCCGATTGCTCTAACTTTTGCATACGAACTCGGATTTGGACGATTTTTATATCAAAATCGACCATTTCAACGAGAAAAAGACAACTCGTGTAGGTCATTTTTCCATTTGAGGTCGTCTTAGGGGCTTAATTGGCCAAACTGTACTCTGAATATAAGATCTTAGTACTTTGAGCATAGTTTCGGCCTTCGAGATGAAATTGGACGACGATGACCCAAACTTCAAAGATGTTCATATCAATAATACGGAACTCTTTCATGTAGATCACTTCTCCATTTGAGGCCATGTTAAATAAGTTCTTGACTGTGCCAAAATCTGGTGTCAACATAAATATCCTGTTTTGTATGCTTGAATAGCTCATGTATCAACTAGGGATGTCCATATCTTCCATGTTAGGCGGGTTATTCTCAAGAGGAGTGGACTCCGCTCCTCACTCATGAGAAAATGGCTGGTCACCGGGATGCCCAGTCCCATGCTTTATGCAAACTAAATCAAAATAATTGTAAAGAAAACTCCTCCTGGGACTCTTGTTAGTTGGAGGCACTCGTTGTTTCGAGCAAGCCATGGATTGATGCTTGTTGGTGGAAGGGGGAGTATAAACTTTATCATTCTGTTTGGGAACCACCTATAATTGTGTAGCATGGAAGATATCGCCATCTCTTGGTTGTTATGTTGACAATGAAAGTATACCGCTCAAAATATTATTCATCTCTATTTCAAAACCGAGCTCTGGCACCTCTACAAATCCCTGCTCCCCCCTGCGAAGGGCCTATCTATTTACTTTTATGCTGAGTCATCATCCTCTTATTAAAAAGCACCAGTTGGAGAGCACCGCTGTCATTTGCATTCATTACTGTTAGTTTACATTGAGTATGACTTGACTGGATCGCATTTACCATGAATTACAATGTCTAGTCAGTCCTTGATCTTTAAAGGTGCTCTGCATTTATGTTTTGCGGTCTCAGAAAGGGCTAGCGAGATACCATCTTGTTATATCATATTATGATTGTTTTGAGAAAGTGTTGTCATCCGAGATTTATTATTATTGCTGGCTAGTTGATTATGCCATTGATATGAGTAACTTGAGACCTAATCGTTATTGTGAATGTGGTTAGTTATAATCTTTGCTGAAAACTTGAATGTTGGCTTTACATATTTACAACAAGAGCAAACAGAGTTTGTAAAAGTTTTTCTTTATCACGTTCAGTTTATCACCTGAATTGCTTGAGGACAAGCAATGGTTTAAGCTTGGGGGAGTTGATATGTCTCCGTCGTATCTACTTTTCCAAACACTTTTGCCCTTATTTTGGACTCTAACTTGCATGATTTGAATGGAACTAACCCGGACTGACATTGTTTTCAGCAGAATTACCATGGTGTTATTTATGTGCAGAAACAAAAGTTCTCGGAATGACCTGAAACTTCACGGAACAACTTTTCAGAAAAATATAAAAAATCCTTGCAAAAGATGAAGGCCAGGGGGCCCACCACCTGTCCACGAGGGTGGGGGCGCGCCTGCCCCCCTAGGGCACGCCCCCCTACCTCGTGGGCCCCCTGGAGCTCCTCCGACCTCAACTTCAACTCTATATATTTGGTTTCGGGGAGAAAAAAACTCAGAGAGAAGAATTCATCGCGTTTTACGATACGGAGCCGCCGCCAAGCCCTAAAACCTCTAGGGAGGGCTGATCTGGAGTCCGTTTGGGGCTCCGGAGAGGGGAATCCGTCGCCATCGTCATCATCAACCATCCTCCATCACCAATTTCATGATGCTCACCGCCGTGCGTGAGTAATTCCATCGTAGGCTTGCTGGACGGTGATGGGTTGGATGGGATCTATCATGTAATCGAGTTAGTTTTGTTAGGGTTTGATCCCTAGTATCCACTATGTTTTGAGATTGATGTTGCTATGACTTTGCTATGCTTAATGCTTGTCACTAGGGCCCGAGTGCCATGATTTCAAATCTGAACCTATTATGTTTTCATCAATATATGAGAGTTCTTGATCCCATCTTGCAAGTCTATAGTCACCTATTATTTGTTATGATCCGTTAACACCAAAGTGACAATAATCGGGATACTTACCGGTGATGACCGTAGTTTGAGGAGTTCATGTATTCACTATGTGTTAATGCTTTGGTCCGGTACTCTATTAAAAGGAGGCCTTAATATCCCTTAGTTTCCATTAGGACCCCGCTGCCACGGGAGGGTAGGAAAAAAGATGGCATGCAAGTTCTTTTCCATAAGCACGTATGACTATATTTGGAATACATGCCTACATTACATTGATGAACTGGAGCTAGTTCTGTGTCACCCTAGGTTATGATTGTTACATGATGAACCGCATCCGGCATAATTCTCCATCACCGATCCATTGCCTACGAGCTTTCCATATATTGTTCTTCGCTTATTTACTTTTCCGTCGCTATTGCTATCATCACTACAAAATACCAAAAACATTACTTCTACTACTGTTACCTTTTGCTACCGTTACCACTACTATCATATTACTTTGCTACTAAATACTTTGCTGCAGATACTAAGTTTCCAGGTGTGGTTGAATTGACAACTCAGCTACTAATACTTGAGAATATTCTTTGGTTCCCCTTGTGTCGAATCAATAAATTTGGGTTGAATACTCTACCCTCGAAAACGGTTGCGATCCCCTATACTTGTGGGTTATCACCCGGCTATAAATAGCATCCCCGGCCTCGTCCGAGCTCACCACCAGACTCACACCACCCCAGCAAGCCTCCCTGACCTCTCCCACAAGCTCCAGAGCCTCTCCTCACTGCTCTAGGCCGCCATGGCCGCCGCGAGGCTCGGCTTAAATCCGAGCCATCCGAGCCCCCCCTCACTCCTGACCTCACCATAGCTCCACCCAGACCCCAGCGGTCCTCCCCGTGTCCTCGCCCCACCGCCGGAGCCACCTTGGTCATGTGCCCCAAGATCAACCACCGCCGCCAAGCTCTCTGTTCCCTGCACGGTGCCGCCCCTCCTCTCCTCCCCGGTGCTCTTCTCTCCTCTGGATGGATGCGGTGGACCTCGTTGTGCTCGCCGGTTGCCTCCCCTTGGCCGGAGCTGGCCAGAGCCGACGAGCCCATCGTCGGCCAAGCGCAGCCACGCCTCTGCCTCGACCCTCTCTGTTTCTATCGGGCACGAGCGAGAAGGAAGAGCGGGAGGAGAGAGAAAGAAGTGGGACCCCCTCGTCAGCCGCACAGTGTCGGTCCCGCCAATGCCACGTCAGTTAAGTGGAGGCGGAAACACCAGAGTACGTTTTCCCTAAACGAACGCGCATTCCATTTCTTCTTCAGCTAAGAATACATTTTCAGTTCAGTGAATGCGTATTCCTCTAATTGTGTTTTCCCTTTTTCTGTTCAGGCCCTGTTTGAAAATATTTTCTTTATAGATGGGTCCCTGGCAGAAAAACAATCGTATCTATTTAACCGTAGCTCCAAATCAGGTGAATTCAAAGCCATCTTCTTCGTCTCATCGAGCCCGTTCTGTTCCCATCATTTTCACCATGTTTTAACATTCTGAAAATGACCATTTTTCCCTTACGCTTAATCAGCCCCCTTCAAGAGAAAACGCTTTCCGGCGATTCTTTCCGCGAGTTTCTCACATGTCTTCCCGGTGATTTCTTCCACCCTAGGCAAGCCACAACAACCACTTGCAGGATAGTCATGCAGTAGCCATGGTTTTCAACTTGAATGTTTAATAAATGTTTGCTTGTTTGGATACAGTTATTGTTGTTTCGGTAATGCTTAGAGATCTGTGTTCACTTTCATGCTATGCTCTTTCGCATCTTATTATCTGACACTTATTACTAGTATTATTGTTATATGTCATGCTTGGTAGTAGTAGCAGTGTGTTCTTTCAGATGCATGTTTACGATCTGTTATCTAGTGTCGTAGCTATGCATGTTACTTTGTATCCAGTTGGTTATATGCTTACTTGGTAGTATTCTGGATGAGTTCTTGCATGGTATTCATTTATGATGCTAGTGGTCATGGCATGCTCATGTGTAGTGTTATGCTCGTTAGTTTGCCATGCTCATTTGGTTAATGTTTCATTATGGTTATGCTCGATGATTATGTTGCACTACCTGCATGCTTATGTTGATATCATGCTCATGCATTGTAATTACATCATGTTATTTTATCATGGCTCAGCGTATTTGCATTCAAGTTTAACCGGACTTAATTGAACTTGAACAACTGTTGGCTGAGTCATGGTGCCACCATATCGAGCTGACCAGTGCAACCACACTTGCCTTTATGGAAGGGTCCTAACTGGGTCTATTGTCGTGCCTCTCGCTGGTGCCTCCCACGAGGGAAGGTTATGGGCGCGTGCTACCCTAATCAGGTAGGTGGACATAAGCCTTGTGTGCCCGTAGTTGTCGTTGTCGGCTTGTCCCCATTTGGGACCATTTTTGTTTTGCCACGACGGTGGCCGTTGGTGCCTTTAGTAGGAATGGGGCCACCCAGGACTTATCCCAGTGGGGAGTGAGTCGGAGTGGCCGGGAGAGTGTCATGGCAGTAGGACGGTTTTGTGAGAATGCCGTTGGTCCACTCGAATGGGAGTGCGAGGCCATGGGTTCTGTGGTGTGGGTACAATGTGCTAACCTCTGTATCGAGGATACCGAGTTGTTGGATATTCATGATGTTGTGCGAGAATCGTCGGTAAAGATCAAGCTCCTTGTGTTCATTTAATGATTACTATGGTATTGTTTATACCAAGCTTGATTTGATCCTAAGATGATCGTGTGATGTCCGAGGTTGGTAAGTAATGCATCTGATGGTTACGAGGTAAGCCGAGCCGAATAAGTGGTGCATATAGTGTCATCATGTTGCATGCTAGTATCGTCAGATTTATATGTTCATGCCATGCTCATATTGTTGTAGCTGTATCAGGTTCATGTTGTTCATGACATGCTATCCTGATGATCTCATAATAATTCCTACTTAACCTGTAATTCACATGTTGTTGTTTGTCTTGAATGCTTCTGGTTATTGTGAGCTTGCAAGTACATTCAATGTACTGACCTGGCGTGTCATGTCAGTTTGTAGGTCATGCCGGAATTTATTGCTTGTTTATCGTGGATCCCTTGTTTGCGAGCTAGGATAAGCATTCCAGCCAGAGTCCCTGCGGAGTGGAGTTCATCACCGTCGTCGTTGTTCCGCTGCTTCAAGTTGTGCTGCTGCTTGCATTGAGGAACCGTGGCAGGCGTAGTGTCGTCGTGCCGATGTAATTCCCTTATTATTATAGCTTGTAATAACGAGCTGATTTGTTCTATGCTAAGCAGTGTCGTATTCCAGAAGACTTCTCCTCGATCTCTGGGCTAGAATACGGGACGTTTCGGTTTCTCTGAGCCGGGTTGAGGGAGTCCTGGATTAGGGGGTGTCCGGATGGCCGGACTATACCTTCAGCCGGACTCCTGGACTATGAAGATACAAGATTGAAGACTTCGTCCCGTGTCCGGGAGGGACTTTCCTTGGCGTGGAAGGCAAGCTTGGCGATACGGATATGTAGATCTCCTACCATTGTAACCGACTCTATGTAACCCTAACCCTATCCGGTGTCTATATAAACCGAAGGGTTTTAGTCTGTAGGACAACACATTCATACACAACAATCATACCATAGGCTAGCTTCTAGGGTTTAGCCTCTTCGATCTCGTGGTAGATCTACTCTTGTACTACCCATATCATCAATATTAATCAAGCAGGACGTAGGGTTTTACCTCCATCAAGAGGGCCTGAACCTGGGTAAAACTTTGTGTCCCTTGCCTCCTGTTACCATCCGGCCTAGACGCACAGTTCGGGACCCCCTACCCGTGATCCGCCAGTTTTGACACCGACATTGGTGCTTTCATTGAGAGTTCCTCTGTGTCGTCACCGTTAGGCTTGATGGCTCCTACGATCATCAATAGCGATGCAGTCCAGGGTGAGACCTTCCTCCCCGGACAGATCTTCGTCTTCGGCGGCTTCGCACTGCGGGCCAATTCACTTGGCCATCTGGAGTAGATTGAAAGCTATGCCCCTGGCCGTCAGGTCATATTTGGAAGTTTAAACTACATGGCTGACATCCGCGGGGACTTCATCTTCGACGGATTCGAGCCACTGCCGAGCGCGCCGCACTGTCACGACGAGCATGATCTAGCTCTGCCGCCGAACAGTGCCCTGGAGGCCACACCCGCATCGGCTTCGACCCTTAATTTGGAGCCTACTTCGCCGACTGAGGATGGGTGGTTGGACGCCGCCTCGGGGGCTGCGATCCCAACGGCGATCGAGCCGAACACCAGCCCCGCACCCCGCGAGACTCGTGACTCCAAGGAGCCGGACTCCTCTCCGGACTCCGAACCCTCCGCGCCCCTACCGATCGAATCCAATTGGGCGCTGATCATGGAGTTTACTGTCGCGGATATCTTTCAGCACTCGCCTTTCGGCGATATTCTGAAGACACTAAAGTCTCTCTCTTTATCAGGAGAGCCCTGGCCGAACTACGGTCAGCAAGTTTGGGATACGGACGATGAAGAAATTCAAAGCCCACCCACCACCCACTTTGTAGCCATTGTCGACGATTTAACCGACATGCTCGACTTCGACTTCGAAGACATCGACGGTATGGATGCCGATGCAGGAGACGATGAAGAACCAGCGCCTATTGGGCCCTGGAAAGCCACCTCGTCGTATGACATATACATGGTGGACACCCCAAAAGAAGGAGATGGCGATGGAACAGCGGAGGATGACCCCTCCAAGAAACAGCCTAAGCGCCGGCGTCAGCGACGCCGCTCAAAATCCCGCCAAAACAAATATGGTGATTCCAGCACGGGAGATAATAATACTCCGGAGAGTGCCGAAGAAAACCCCCTCCAGCAAGATTCAGCACAGGAGGATGGAGAAGCCAGCCCTCATGAGAGAGCGGCAGACAGAGAGGTCGAGGACGATAACTATACGCCTCCCTCCGAAGACAAGGCAAGCCTCGACGATGACGAATTCATCGTGCCAGAGCATCCCGTCGAGCAAGAGCATTTTCAACGCAAGCTTATGGCCACGGCAAGAAGCCTCAAGAAAAAGCAGCAACAACTTAGAGCTGATCAAGATTTGCTAGTCGACAGATGGACTGAAGTCCTTGCGGCCGAAGAGCATAAACTCGAATGCCCCTCCAAGAGCTACCCAAAGCGCAGGTTGCTACCCCGATTAGAGGAGGAAGCACTTAAACCTACATCACCAGCACTTGATACGGCCGACCGGCCACCTCGTGGCCGCGACAGAGAGGCCTTTTGGCCCTCCACTCAAGCCGCACCCCGTACCAAGGCACGGGAAAATGCGCCAGACCTGCGAAATATGTTGGAGGACAAGGCAAGGCAAACAAGATCGATCTACGGATCGCGTGGGTGCCCCATGACTCAAGACGATAACCGTCACGCCGGACACAAATCCGGTAGGGCCGAACACAGTAGAGAAAGCTCATTGGAGCTACGTCATGATATAGCCCAGTACAGAGGCGCCGCACACCCACTATGCTTCATAGACGAAGTAATGGATCATCAAATCCCCGAGGGTTTCAAACCCGTAAACATCGAATCATATGATGGCACAACAGATCCTGCGGTATGGATCGAGGATTATCTCCTTCATATCCACATGGCCCGCGGCGATGATCTCCACGCCATCAAATACCTCCCACTCAAGCTTAAAGGACCAGCTCGGCATTGGCTTAACAGCTTGCCAGCAGGATCAATCAGTTGTTGGGAGGACCTGGAAGCCGCATTCCTCGACAATTTCCAGGGCACTTATGTGCGACCACCAGACGTCGATGACCTAAGCCACGCAATTCAGCAGCCAGAGGAATCGGCCAGGAAATTCTGGACACGGTTCCTAACAAAGAAAAATCAAATAGTCGAATGTCCGGACGCAGAAGCCCTAGCAGCCTTCAAGCACAATATCCGTGACGAGTGGCTTGCCCGGCACCTTGGACAGGAAAAGCTGAAATCTATGGTAGCACTCACGACACTCATGACCCGCTTTTGCACGGGAGAAGACAGCTGGCTTGCTCGTAGCAACAATATGACCAAGAACCCTGGTAATTCGGATACCAGGGACAGTAGTGGCAGGTCGTGTCGCAACAAGCAAAAGCGCTGCATTAACGGCGACAATGCCGAGGATACGGCAGTTAATGCCGGATTCAGAGGCTATAAATCCGGTCAGCGGAAAAAGCCATTCAACAGAAATCCTAGGGGCTCGTCCAGTTTGGACCGAATACTCGACCGCTTGTGCCAGATACATGGCACCCCCGAAAAGACGGCCAATCACACCAATAGGGATTGTTGGGTGTTGAAGCAGGCAGGCAAGTTAAATGCCAAAAATAAAGACAAGGGGCTGCATAGCAATGACGATGAAGAGCCCCGGCCACCGAACAACAGTGGACAGAAGGATTTTCCCCCACAAGTGCGGACGGTGAACATGATATACGCAACCCACATCCCCAAGAGGGAGCGGAAGCGCGCGTTAAGGGACGTATACGCGGTAGAGCCAGACGCCCCAAAGTTCAACCCATGGTCCTCCTGCCCGATCACCTTTGATCGAAGGGACCATCCCACTAGCACCCGTCATGGCGGATTCGCCGCATTGGTTTTAGACCCAATTATTGACGGATTTCATCTCACTAGAGTCCTTATGGACGGCGACAGCAGCCTGAACCTGCTTTACCAGGATACAGTGCGGAAAATGGGCATAGATCCCTTGAGGATCAAGCCCACCAAAACAACCTTTAGAGGCGTAATACCAGGTGTAGAGGCCAACTGTACAGGCTCAGTCACACTTGAAGTGGTCTTCGGATCTTCGGATAATTTCCGAAGCGAGGAGTTAATCTTCGACATAGTCCCATTCCGCAGTGGCTATCACGCACTGCTCGGGCGAACCGCATTCGCCAAGTTCAATGCGGTACCGCACTACGCATACTTTAAGCTCAAGATTCCAGGCCCTCGAGGAGTAATTATGGTCAATGGAAACACCGAACGCTCCCTCCGAACGGAGGAGCACACGGCAGCCCTTGCAGCGGAAGCACAAAGCAGCCTCTCCAGGCAATTCTCCAGTCCGGTCATTAAACGTCCGGACACCGTCAAGCATGCCCGGAGTAACCTACAACAAGACCGCCTGGCACGTTCCGAGCAGGCGTAGCAATGCGGCCCCAACCCCAGCCATCGCAAAAATGCAACACCAGTGCTTCGCGTACATAACTACGCTCTAGAAATACCATGGGTACAGGGGGAGGGGCACCACCATGGCACGCCCGAAACACGGCTTAAACCGCACCAGGGGCTGCCGATTTTTTAATTTTCTCTTACTTTCAGGACTCCATTCTTCGGAAGGCCTGTTCGGCAGTTCAATTGCCGCACAAACGATGCAAGAACCAGGGAAGCAGACAAGCCATGCCGCATTACGGAACTCCCAGGTGGTCTCTATCATGAGCAGTATACCTGTTTCGCATATCATTCCACAGCCTACCCCTGGAGCGGACATGTTAAATAGTCCAACCTTTTGCTTATCGCATTATTTGTATCGTTCTGCTTTGATCACAGCCCTTTTAATAAACAATGCATAGCTTTTGTCTATTTTTGCATTACTCTTTTTTTTACAAATATATGTTCCTTAACGACATGTTGCACCCGTACACTTTGGTACGGCCAAAATACGCCAGGGGCTTTAGTACCCCTCAATATGGTGTGAGAAGTCCGAACACTTTAAACAAGTGCGGCACCCCGAACTTATAGCATTATATGCATCGGCTCCGAATCATGTCTTGGGTCAATAGTTGGGTTTGCCCGGCTCCTATGTTTTGGTGCCTTACGTTCCGCTATATCGGCTAAGGTAGCACTAGGAGAACTACTGCGATTGTGCCCCAGTTGAGCTGGGTCGAGCACCTCAGTAGAGAAAACTAAAACTGACTGTCATGATGAAGCGAGAGCTGGTCGCTGTTCGAGAGGTTTTTCGAGTCCCTAAAGACTTATGCCGCTTAGAGCGAGGAGTCGGCTCTGTCCGGCCAAGGCGTGGATAGCGCCCCGAACTCGGTCTTCCGAATACCAGGGGCTTCGCCGAAATTTAAAATTATAGAATTCTATGGCTAAGTGAGAGTGTTCAAGCATTATAGTCCAATTACCTTGTTCGTTGTGCTGAGCACCTCCCTCGAAGGACCCAAACATGGGAAAAAGAGCGCTCAGGTTTATCCCCGAACACCCCAGCACTAGCGGCACGGGGGCAGAAGCCGACGACTCGCCATCTCTCAGAATTGATAAACAGCCGCACATAAGGTAATATTTTAAATTCCAACAGCATTGCTTAGCGCATATGAACAAGTTTTTAGCGCACAGGACAAAACGAGCGAGTTTTACTCAAAAATTACATCCCGGGAACATTCATCCGCCATAAGGTGGGCACCCTTCAGAACATCCTTATAATAATTCTCGAGCTTGCGATGCTCTTTCCCCGGCAGTGGCCCGTCCTTCACAAGCTTCTCAGCATCCAGCTTGCCCAGTGCACCTTAGCACGGGCAAGGGCCCTACGGGCACCTTCAATGCAGACGGAGCGCTTGATGACTTCGAGCCTTGGACAGGCCCCCACCAGTCGCCGCACCAGCCCGAAATAGCTCCCAGGCAGAGCCTCTCCAGGCCATAGCCGAACTATGAGGCCCTTCATTGCCTGTTCGGCCGCCTTGTGGAGCTCGACTAGTTGCTTCAGCTGGTCGCTCAGGGGCACGGGGTGTCCGGTCTCAGCATACTGAGACCAGAACACCTTCTCTGTCGAGCTGCCCTCCTCGGCTCGATAGAATGCGGCAGCATCAGACACGCTACGGGGAAGATCTGCGAACGCTCCTGGAGAGCTCCGGATTCGGGTAAGTAACAAGTAACTCACGTTTATGTGTTTGCTTTGCATAAGAAATGCCTTACCCGCCGCTATCTTTTTCGCCTCATCCAACTCCTGGAGGGTCTTCTGGGATTCGGCCTTGGCAGACTTGGCATTTTCAATAGCCACCGCGAGCTCGGACGCTCGCGTCTTTGAGTCAAGCTCCAAACTCTCATGTTTTTCCATGAGAGCCTAGAGCTCTTGCCGCACCTTGCCAACCTCAGCCTCATACTTCTCCCGCTCGGTGCGCTCCGTGGCCGCCGTCTTCTCGGCCTCGAGCAGCACTTGCTTAAGGGTCGCCACCTCAGACGTGGCCCCTACAATAGCCAGGATAATCCTATCATTTTTCGCAATTGCACCTTTATATATATATATATATAAACAAGATATTTCTTACCTTCCTTGTCCTCGAGCTGCTTCTTGACACGCCCGAGCTCTTGCTCGGACTGCTCGAGGTTCTGCTTTAGCATGTCCACTTTCGTAGTCTGTGCGGCGGACGCCAGCAGAGAAGCCTGCATACGCATATTGACTCCTTTTTGTTAGACTCCTGTGAATTTCATTTGATCCTCTATTTGGCTTTTCTTCCTGAACGCCAAACAGAGCATCAGGGGCTACTGTCTATGTGGTAATATTATTTACACATTCTTTACTTACCTCAAAGCCTGTCAAAAGGCTAGCACAAGCTTCAGTCAGTCCGCTCTTGGCGGACTGAACCTTCTAGACCACCGCACTCATAATGGTGCGGTGCTCCTCGTCGATGCAGGCGCCTTGGAGCGCCTCCAAAAGATTGTCCGGCGCCTCCGGTTGGACGGGGGTCACCGGCACAGAAGGCCTGCTCCTCTTGGAAGGAGGTCGCCCGCCGGACTCTGGAACCTTTGAAGGTTCCGGAGCGGTGTCCGGCCTAGAGCCGGACTTGGAGCCCTGGGGGATGTTATCCCCTTTACTCCTGGAGTCCGGGAGGTCGCCTTGCGGCGCCTCCAGGACCACCTCCTCCTGGCTTGGAACCTGTTGGGACAGCACCTCGGCGTCGTCCGTAGGGTGGGGGGAGGTAGCGGGCAGAAGTGAATTCACGTCCGACGAATCCAGGGAGCCGCTCGATGACTCGTCGAGCTCGGCCTTGGGGGGTCTGTATAATCATATTCAACATAAGGGAAAGTTGTGCAATAAAGGAATACTATGAATCACTCTGGTATCCGGATACTTACGATTTCTCCAGGGGCTTGGCCCTGGGCGACCACTCCTATTCGCCGTCGTCGGCGTTGGTGGAGTAGTCCGGAGGAAGGGTTTTCCCCCTCTTGGACCCTTCGGCCTCCCCAGTTGGGGCGGCCTTCCTTTTCTTCCCTTCCCCGCTGGAGGGGGAGAGGTCTTTTCTTCCTCCTCCTCGTCTTCATG
The DNA here is from genome assembly GCF_056163025.1 of Triticum urartu. Lineage (NCBI taxonomy): Eukaryota > Viridiplantae > Streptophyta > Magnoliopsida > Poales > Poaceae > Triticum > Triticum urartu. Next base: position 640,328,822 of record NC_141874.1, read on the forward strand.
GGAGGAGTGCGTCTTGGAGTCGTCGGATGATGGATCCGACACCTCCTGGCGCCGGGCACTCTTTCGAGTCCCCGTGGCCTTCTTCTTGGCCTTCTTCTCCGGCACCACATAGGGTGCCGGAACCAGCAGCTTCGCCAAACGAGCGTCCGCTGGGCCTTCGGGCAAAGGAGCCGGACAGTTGATCTGTCCGGACGTCTCCTGCCAATCCTGTCAAAGGTAAGGGAGCATAGATCCCGCATGGAGTCAAACTATGAAAAACTGATACCCTATAGAAGGTAAAAATAGCTTACCACATGAGCATGACACTGCATGCTGAATCCGCGATCCTCAGTAGCGGATGCGGGGGCCTCGGCGCCTTTGAAAAGCACCTTCCAGGCATCTTCGTACATCGTGTCGAAGAGCCTGCTCAGAGTTCGGTGCCGCGCCGGGTCGAACTCCCACAGGTTGAAAGCCCGTTGTTGACACGGAAGGATCCAGCGGATGAGCATAACCTGGACTACATTGACAAGCTTGAGCTGCTTGTCCACCAGGGTTTGGACGCATGTTTGGAGTCCGGTCAGCTCTCCTTTTTTACCCCACGATAGGCCCGTCTCCTTCCAGGAGGTGAGCCGCGTAGGGGGTCTGGATCGGAACTCGAGGGCTGCCACCCACTTAGGGTTGCGCGGCTCGGTGATGTAAAACCACCCTGATTGCCACCCCTTTAGGGTCTCCACAAAGGATCCCTCGAGCCATAAGACGTTGGGCATCTTGCCCACCATGGCGCCTCTGCACTCCTCCTGGTTGCCGCGCACCACCTTCGGCTTGACATTGAAAGTCTTTAGCCATAGGCCGAAATGGGGGCGGATGCGGAGGAAAGCCTCGCACACGACGATAAACGCCAAGATGTTGAGGACAAAGTTCGGGGCCAGATCGTGGAAATCCAGGCCATAGTAGAACATGAGCCCCCGGACAAATGGGTGGAGAGGGAAGCCCAGTCCACGGAGGAAATGGGGGAGGAACACCACCCTCTCATGGGGCCTAGGGGTGGGGATGAGCTGCCCCTCTTCGGGAAGCCGGTGCGCAATGTCGTTAGACAAGTATCCGGCCTTCCTTAGTCTTTTGATGTGTCCCTCCGTAACGGAGGAGACCATCCACTTGCCTCCCGCTCCGGACATGGCTGGAGAAGGTTGAGGTGGGGAGTGCGGACTTGGGCGTTGGAGCTTGAGTGCGCGAAAATGGATAGGCAAAGGAGGAAGAAGGCGTAGGTGAAAAGGTGGATCCTTATCCCCTTATATGGGTGGACGCGACTATGCGTCCCCACCAGCCTGGTAAAACTCGCTTATCTCCCAAGCGCCGTAACCAATGGCGCGGTTGGGTTACCCACGCCCGTATTGATGAGAATCCCGGAATAAGGGGACACGATCTCTGCTTTAACAAGACGTGCCAAGGAAACCGCCTCGCATAACACGCTGAGGTGGGACAATGAAACGATTCGAATAAAGGCTTGGCCGTGGTGTGATATCACACTACGGAATACGTCAGCAGATTAGATTTGTGTAAATATTATTCTCTCTATGGCAATATGTGGAAACTTATTTTGCAGAGCCAGACACTGTCTTTGTGTTCAAAATCTTCTATGAAGTACTTAGAGGAGGAACCCGCCTTGCAATGCCGAAGACAATCTGCACGCCGGACTCGTCGTCATTGAAGCCTAGTTCAGGGGCTACTGAGGGAGTCCTGGATTAGGGGGTGTCCGGATGGCCGGACTATACCTTCAGCCGGACTCCTGGACTATGAAGATACAAGATTGAAGACTTCGTCCCGTGTCCGGGAGGGACTTTCCTTGGCGTGGAAGGCAAGCTTGGCGATACGGATATGTAGATCTCCTACCATTGTAACCGACTCTATGTAACCGTAACCCTATCCAGTGTCTATATAAACCGGAGGGTTTTAGTCCGTAGGACAACACATTCATACACAACAATCATACCATAGGCTAGCTTCTAGGGTTTAGCCTCTCCGATCTCGTGGTAGATCTACTCTTGTACTACCCATATCATCAATATTAATCAAGCAAGACGTAGGGTTTTACCTCCATCAAGAGGGCCCGAACCTGGGTAAAACTTCGTGCCCCTTGCCTCCTGTTACCATCCGGCCTAGACGCACAGTTCGGGACCCCCTACCCGAGATCCGCCGGTTTTGACACCGACATGGGTTGCCACAATTTGTTGCTCAAATTCTTTTGCCACAATCTGATTTTTGCTCTTATTTTGCTCCTGTTTTGCTTTACTAGCTCTATTAATATCATCTTTCAAAAAAGAATTGGGAGACATAGGAAGCAAAGTAATATGTTTATCCTTATGAACAAGATTATACTGATTGTTTCTACCATGGTGTACAATTTTTTTATCGAATTGCCATGGTCTACCAAGTAATAAGGTACATGCTTGCATAGGTACCACATCACAATCAACATAATCAGGATATGTAGAGATACTAAAATGCACACGAACAGTACGTGTTACCTTAACCTTGCCGCTGTTGTTGAACCATTGGATGTAGTAAGGATGTGGATGGGGTCTTGTGGTGAGGGACAGCTCTCCACTATCTCCATGCTAGCCAAGTTGTTGCAACTCACTCCATCAATGATGACACAGACAGAACATTCCTTCACAACTCCCTTTGTATGGAACAAATTATGCTCTGATTTTGCTCAACTTGTGTTACCTGCACACTTAAAACATGTTCTGCAACTAAACTCTCATACCCGTCAGCATCTTCAACAGCCATGTATTGCATCTCATGTTCAGAATCATCTTCATCGTGTTCTTCACTTGTAATAAGAGCCAAACTCTCCTCATCATAGTCACTGGCGAACTCATACCCACCATCCTCAGCAGCAATCATCACAAGCTTAGATGGGCATTCTCTCGCATAACGACCTCCACCCTTGCAACGACGACAAATAATATCATGTGTTTTCCTTGTTGATGCCATGGATGAAGAAGAGCTCTGTGCAGGACCAGATGGTGTGCTCTTGGCAGAAGGTGATGGCAGTGCCTGTTTTCTTGTATCTTGGACGGAGTTGGCGAATGAAATAGGTGGTGCTATAGCACGATGTGTGGAAGGAGAAGATGTATGTGGCGTCCATGAGGAAGATCATCCCGTAGAAAAATTAGTTCTCGCCAATGCCTGTGCTCTAGAATAAACGAGTGATATTATTATACTGCTTATGCTCTAGAATGGTTTGAATCTCCCTATTTAATCCGCCCATAAAACGTGCAAGCATAGCCTCATTATCCTCAACAATACCATATCTAATCATGCCAGTTTGTAATTCCTGATAGTATTCTTCTACAGAATTTTTTCCTTGTCTTAAGCGCTGTAATTTTTGAAGTTATTCACATTGATAATATGGTGGAACCCAACGAGTACGCATAGCAAATTTCAAAGCATCCCAAGTAGCTAGAATAAGATATAATCTACAATGTTCAGACCACCAAACACATGCAAAACTAGTGAAAGCATAAACAACATCAGGAACATGTCTCTCCTTGGGATATTGTAAACATGTAAAACGTTGTTCAGTTTCTAACTCCCAAGTAAGATATATACCAGGAACATATCTACCCTCAAATGGTGGAATATTCAATTTTAGTTAGGAAGATGATCATGATCACGTACCTCAGGTGGTGGTGTAGCCCTACCATTGCGAATATATGCATGAGGATGACCTGGTGGTTGTGGTGCTAGCGGTTGCACATAGTTATGATTTTGATCAACCTCACCCTCGTAATTGTCCTCCTCTTCTGCAGCACCAGCGGGATCTACAGAAGCATCAACAGTAGTAGGAGCAGCACCAGAAGTTTGTCCTGGCTCGAGAGGAACATGTTGCACTCGCCCTACTGGATTGTGACGTGGAGGTTGTTGTTGATGTTGTCCAATGGTGCAGCAGATGCGGGTGGTGGTTGTGGTAGACAAGCGAATACTTCATCGAACTTGGCGTCCAACTTGGTGTCAATTGTCTTCTCAATGTCATCAATCCTCGCCAATGCCTTTCGAAAGCTGGCCATCACGTCTTCCACCTGTTGACCCAACATTTGCTGAAATTTATCATGAAGTTCCTTCTTCGTCATGTTCTTCCAGTCAATCTCGTCATCTTGTTATCCTTCCATGGTTAGTAGCAATAGAAACACACAAGAATATGATCCTACAGACTAGTAAAAAGTGGTGGTGGTGGGGTGTCACAAATTCATCAAGAAAATCTCAAATTCTTACCAGTTCTTACCCAACAGCAGGTGGTGATGGGCAACCGTTGTAGTCAAAACGCTCAAAGCTTGGATAGAGCGATTGCCAGGTGGTGTCAAACGCACGATGTAGATTTATGTGGAGCTGGGAAGGCTTATGATATGGTAGAAAAAATGTCAGAAACAATCAATTCAGAGATGCAAAGTTGTATAAACGTTCAACGACAGTTCTATGCTGGTCCTAGTCTAGACCGTGCTAGAGACGCGAGCCTAGAACACAAACAAAATCACGGCGCTGCAGTAAGCAAGGGAGGAGCACACTATGATTTATTTTTTCTTTTTCTTCACTTTTTTCCTCTTTTTTTTTGCTCTGCAACAATTTGTTTTTGAAAATGTCTACAAATGGCCTAAAAACTGCCTAGCCAGAATTTTCCAGACTTAGTTTTTTCCTTCTACGTGTGGCACGAAAGTTGAGGAGTCCGACTTGGTCACGACTCATAGTATGGCGTGATCTGGTAATCAAAAACAAAGCAACAAATACTGGACTTGGACTGGTGGCGGAGATGAATCTGTTGGAACTCAGACTGGTGGCGGAGATGAATCTAGTGGAACTCGGACTGGTGGACGAGATATGTAGGTCGGTGGAACACGGACTGGTGGAGAATCTGTGATGGAGGAGGACTTGGATTAACGTGATGGCAGCGGATATGTGGTATATGGCAGCGGCGATGACAATGGTCGTATATGGCAGCGATGGTGACGATGGTGCGGCGGTGGCATGACAACTTGTGAACAGAACTCGAAACTCTAAAGGACCAGACACGACGATGCAACCACAAATTCAACAAAGCAAATATAGAAAAGATTATGCTATGGCTCAGATTGGTTTGGATATGATGAACTAACCCTAAATATTTTTTGTGGATTTTTCGTGGACAGTAGGTATGAATAACAGACTCGACCTAAACTATGAAAAACTGGAAAATCTCACCAAACAACCTGGAAATCTGATACCACTTGATAGAGGCGAAGGTGTCCCGATGTTTCGATGAGAAGGTGAATATCGTTTTGTGTGGGAGTAGACTTTGACGATCCGATTACGAACGTGCGAGACGTCATGCCTTAACAATCGCTTAAACAACTTCTGAGGGTTATTGACCATGCCGGAATATGATCAACCTGACCACGAGGGTCTATTTCCTGCAAGCAAACAAAGAACAAGCAAGAAACTAAGATTATAATATGGATATTGCGAATATAAGAGGAAAGCTTTATTGATCAAGGTGGGGTTCTGTGACATCTTGGTCTGGTCGTTGAATACAAACGAAGTATGTGAAGTTGCAGCTATGGAGAACTATAATCTAAACAAAACCCAAAGTCTAAACGATGTCCTAAGGCTGTATATATGGAGGAAGAGGGGGGAATTTCATGACCCTTGGAGGAGTGGTCTGAAACCAACCCTAACTCTTGTTTCTCCACACATACGGACTCTAAAAACAGCCTATACTCAAGTATTTCGAAATTACATGGGCCTGGCCCAAAAATAAGGTGGTGTGGCACCTATTATAAGCTATGTACGAAATTTATGAAAGGGCATCTTTTATATTTCATCCATGTCCTTGTATGTCATCAAGGAGGCTTCAAAGTACTGAAATCTGCACTAGAAACGTCGTTCTGGTTCCCTTCCCGCGCGCCTTCATCTCCATGCTTGTTTCTGCTCTAGTGTTCATCCCTCTTGTCCATGCTAGCCCCTTCAGTAGTAATCAATATAAATGTATCCAATTTAGATAGCATCATATTCTCATGAACATTAGAATTATTACTAAGAAAAAAGTACATGGTAATTCAATTGACGTGTGCGAGCTCTAGTGATTGATCCAGTATATATAGCATTAGGGGTTGTGGGTATAACAATGGTATTGATATCCTCGTCAAACCAACGACGAATCATTTACCTGGGTGGTCCTCTATGTTGTTGCTTGGCTGTTCGGTGCCGCGAGCAACCTATCAGAATTCTACAACTATGCAGCCCGCGACGTGGGGACTTGTTGGGCACGACCATTCGATCGGTTACATAGAGCCTTTTTGTTTGGCCTTCATCGGATGCTCTAATGCCCAGCCTCATCAAATGGGCCTGAAACCACAGGCGACTGGGTGCTTGATGTGTGATGTGTCAATTTTCCATGGGCCCTCAACATTGAACCTGGTGCATCATGTGTGGTGTCATTGATCTCGCTCATTTAGCATTGAAGATTTCTTTTTACTTGTCCCACGCATTGGAGGGCTTGTGTGTTGCCCGGGCTCATTCGTAGCATCAATTGGCCACTCGTTGCTTTCTCGTGTAGTTCAACCACCATGTCATGCATATCTAAGCACATTTACCTAGACAGGTGGCTCATGCGAAGACCCTGGTTGAGTGGACCCAACATGTGACAATGGCTCATGTCATCATGTGGATGGTCTGGCCGGCTCGCTCGGTTTTACTCTCTTCGTTCCTCCTAAATATAAGTCTGTATAGAGATTTTACTATTGTAGATGTATGAATTGCACGATATATTGATTCGGTGCAATCTATATAACAAGGTGGGGCCTCTACCTCAATCTATACAACAACCTAGAGAGGTGGGCCTAATGTACAAAAGACAATATACATGCACGAATATCATACTCAACACCCCCCCCCCCCGCAGTCGAAGCGGCACCATAGCTGACGCAAAGACTGGACCGGAACTCCTCAAATGACGCCGTAGGCAAGCCCTTGGTCATGATATCTGCAAATTGTTGGGAAGTAGGAACGTGTAAAACACGAATATGGCCAAGAGCCACCTGTTCCTGAACAAAAAGAATATCCAACTCAATATGCTTGGTCCGGCAATGATGTACCGGGTTAGCAGAGAGGTAGACCGCCGAGACGTTGTCACAGTAGACCACCGTGGCACGGTCAACAGGGCAGGAAAGCTCCTGAAGCAGCTGGCGAAGCCACGAACACTCAGCGACGGCGTTGGCCACCGCACGATACTTGGCCTCAGCACTGGAACGAGAGACCGTAGGCTGCCGCTTAGATGACCACGAGATAAGTGAGGGTCCAAGGTAGACACAATAGCCCAAAGTGGAACGACGAGTGTTAGGACAGCCCGCCCAGTCGGCATCGGAGTAGGCGCGGAGGCGTGAAGCGTGACGCCAAGATCCATAGTGCCACAGACATAGCGAAGAATCCGCTTGACGGCAGCCCAGTGAATGTCTTGAGGAGCATGCATATGAAGACACACCTGCTGCATGGCATACTGGATCTCAGGTCGAGTCAGGGTGAGGTACTGGAAAGCACCAATGATAGACCGATAGAAAGCAGCATCCGAAGCAGGAGAACCATCCGTGGCAGAGAGCTTGGCCTTCGTATCAACAGGCGTAGCGGCGGGCTTGCGGTTAAGCATGCCGGCGCGCTCCAGGAGCTCATGAGCGTACTTCAGCTGATGAAGGAAGAAACCATCCGGACGATGCACCACCTCGACACCGAGGAAGTAGTGCAAAGGGCCCAAGTCCTTGATGCCGAACTCAGGCGAAGACGAGCCGTGAGCTGACTGAGGAGACCAGCCGTACATGTCGTCAGGATGATGTCGTCGACGTACAGCAGCAAGTAGGCCGTGTCGGAGCCCTGATGATAGACGAAGAGCGAGGCGTCCGAGCGGGTAGAGCGAAACCCAAGCTGGTGGAGAAACGCCGCTATGCGCTGGTACCAAGCGCGCGGAGCCTGTTTGAGTCCATACAAGGACCGCGAGAGCAGGCACACATGGTCGGGAAGCGCCGGGTCAACAAACCCGGTGGGCTGCTAGCAGAAGACCTGCTCCTCGAGGTGGCCATGGAGGAAGGCGTTGGAGACGTCCATCTGGTGCACCGGCCAAGCACGGGAGACCGCAAGGTGAAGAACCGTGTGAATCGTGCCGGGCTTGACGACTTGAGCAAATGTGTCGGTGAAGTCGATGCCAGCACGCTGCCTGAAGCCCCGAACGACCCAACACGCTTTATAGCGACCAAGAGTACCATCAGGACGGAGCTTGTGTTTGAAAACCCACTTCCCGGTAATCACGTTAGCGTGCCGGGGACGGGGAACAAGCTGCCACGTCCGGTTGCGCAACAGAGCGTCAAACTCCTCTTACATCGCAGCCAGCCAGAGCGGGTCATGAAGAGCGGCTCGGACGGAGGATGGAAAAGGCGACGGCTCAGAGGTGGACGCCGCATGAACGTAGTCATCTGCGGCGTAGCGCGAGCTCGGGCGAAAAACGCCCGTATGGGCGCGGGTGACCGGGCCGGCCAGAGGTGCCGGAGGCGTGGGGGGCGGGGGCGCCGAGGGGGCGCCGAGAAGGCGCCGAGGGGCGCCGAGGAGGCCAGGGGTGCCGAGGAGGCCGGGGGCGCCGAGGAGGCCGGGGGCGCCGAGGGGGCCGACGGCGCAGGCGGGGGGCGCGCCTCAAAGCCAGGGGCGGGCCAGGGGGCGACGCCGAGGAACCCGCGTCACCGGTGGCGGGAGGAACAGCCGGAAGTACCTGCTGAAATGGAAACACATGCTCATCAAAGTAAACGTGTCGGGAAGTGAACACACGGTGGGAGACGGGATCGTAGCACCGATATCCCTTGGAGTTGGAGGGGTAGCCGATGAACATGCAAGCAACAGAACGAGGTGCAAGTTTGTGAGGAGCGGAGTCCACAGTGCTAGGATAGCAAAGGCACCCGAAAATACGCAAGTCATCATAAGATGGGGGCGTACCGAAGAGAAGATGATGAGGTGCATAGTTCCATCATGGGCGGCAAGGGCGAAGGTTAAGGAGAAGTGAAGCAGTAGCGAATACATCTGGCCAGAAACGAGGCGACACATTAGCGTGGAACAGGAGCGTCCGAACGCAGTCGTTCAGAGTGCGAAGGACACGTTCGGCTCGATCGTTCTGTTGTGAAGTATACGGGCATGTGAGACAAAAAACTGTGCCGTGGTGTGACAGAAAAGTGCGGAAAGTAAGATTGTCGAACTCTTTTCCATTGTCAGTCTAAAGAGCAAGAATGGGACGCCCAAACTGCGTGCTGACATAGGAGTAAAAGGCCGACAAAGTGGAGAGTGCATCCGACTTGCGTCGTAAAGGAAATGTCCACACATAGTGAGAATAATCATCAAGAATAACCAGATAGTATAAATAGCCCAAATTACTAGGAACCGGAGAGGTCCACACATCGCTATGAATCAACAGAAAAGGAAAAGAAGCTATGGTGGTGGAGTTATTAAACGGAAGGCGGACATGTTTGCCGACACGACACGCATGACAGGTGTGGTCCTCTATCTTATTACAACTGAAACTGAAACTCCTAAGAATATGACGAAGTGTGACGGGGTTGGGATGACCCAAACGAGCGTGCCAAAGATCGACGTCAGCGGAGAGAGCAACCGGTGCGGTGGTGGAGGTGGACGGCGGATGCACCGGATAGAGCTCGTCGAGGCTGTCACATCGGTGAAGTGCCATCCTGGTTCGAGCGTCCTTGACACAAAAACCAAGCTCGTCAAATTCAACAGTAACAGAATTTTCATGAGTTAAACAACGAACGGAAACAAGATTCTTAATAAGATGAGGGGACACAAGAATGTTAGACAAAGTAATAGGCATAGAAGTAGAAGGAAAAGAAGTGTGCCCGACATGTGTGATAGGTAGTGTGGAGCCGTTGCCGACAATGATGCGGCGGTCGGTGGTGACAGGGATGAAGGAGGCAAGATTACCAGGATGAGCAAACATGTGAGCCGTAGCCCCGGTGTCCATGTACCAATCACCGCCTCCAGTGTAGTTGTTCGGCGTGGGCGCAGCGTGCAGCGCGGCGAGGAGCGCCAAATCCCAAGGTGCCGGCGGCAGGACCGGCGAGGGCGGCGGCGAGACCGCAGGGAGACCGTAGGCGCCGCTCATCTGCGGCGGTGGGTATCCTCTGTACGGCTGCGGAGCCGCGTAGTAGGCCTGGTGCGCCGGTGGGCGCGGCACAGGAAGCGTCGGTGCAAGAGCCCGTGGAACCGGCATGGTGTACGCATGGACAACACCGGTCCAGGGGTTGTAGCCGGAGGCCCATGGGGGCGGCACCTGGAGCTGCTTCGGCGCCTGAAACTGCTGCTGCTGCTGGCCAGCTTGCTGCGGCTGCTGCTGCTGCTGACCGCCGCGTCGGCCACCGCGCCGGCCCCCGCGGTGCTTTTCAATGGGAGGAGCGGGGAGCGCGGGTGGGCTGTATGGCAGGGGCAGGAGCCTGGCTACTGGGGCGCCGGAAAAGGTGCCTGATGACACTGCTGGGGCAGCGGGAGGCGCTCGAGGCCCACCGCGGGAGGTGCCGGCAACGAGGGCGGTGTGGATGGCGTGCGTCTTCACCTTCTTCATCCTCTTCTCCTCCAAGCGGAGATACGCAACGAACTTGGCGAAGGACGGGTTGGGGATGAGGCTGAGGTTCCCTGCGGCGTTGCCGAAATCCTCGTTGAGCCCGGCGGTGAGCGTGCTGAGGAGGAGGTCATCATCGACCTTGGCGCCAATATCGTGAAGCTCATCAACGAGAGTCTTAAGGCGGTGACAATAGTCGTCGATGGAGGTGTTGTCCTGATGACACCCAAAGAACTCTTGCTACAGAAAAAACGCGACGTTGGAGCTTGTTGTCGGTGAAGAGCCCGTTCAGCTTGGTCCACACGGTGCAGGCATCATCACCGTCTGTCACGACCGTCTGGAAGAGGTCGGGCGTGATGGTGAGGAAAAACCAGCGGATGATCGTGGTGTCGATGGTGGACCAGTCGTGAAACTCGGGGATGAGACTGGAGTCGACGGTGCCGTCCACGTGATCCACGAGATGGTACTCCCGAAACACGAGGGAGAAGTACGTTTTCCACGTGTGGTAGGAGGAGTCCGCCTGGGAGAGACGAACCAGCACCCACTCGAAGATGTTGAGCCTGCGGATGTCGTTGACGTCGGGAGGGTTGGCGTCGGCGAACGGGTTGGAGTTCGTGGACGCGGAGGAAGTGACTGACGACATGACGAGGCGACTCGGTGGCTTAGGTCAGCGGCAGCAGCGTTTTGCGAGGCGGGCGGGTACTGACGAGGCGAGCAGACGAGGCGTGCGGCGTGCGTCCGATCAGACGAGACGGGCAGCTGGCAGACGAGGTTGGCGCGTAGCGGCGAGCAGCGTGCAGGCAAGCGCGCGTAGCGGCTGGCGGCAAGCGCGCGTAGCGGCTGGCGCATAGCGTGCGAAGCGAGCGTGCGCTGGTCCCGCGAAGGGAAGCAGCGGCGGGCCGGGTAAAGGAGCGGGATGGGAAGCGGCGGCGGCGGCGGCATGGAGGAGTGCGGCGGCGGCGGCAGCGGAAGCTAGGGTAAAAGTCTAAACCTAAAAACTGATACCATGTAGATGTATGAATTGCATGATATATTGATTCGGTGCAATGTGCACAGTATATATAAATACAAGGTGGTGCCTCTACCTCAATCTATACAACAACCTAGAGAGGTGGGCTTAATGTACTGTTGAATATATGGTTTGTGCATGTATATTGTATAGTCCGGCCCACCTCCTAGTCATTGTATAGTTGAGGTTGTGGCCCACCTTGTACTCCATATATACGTGCGCTATGCACCGATCAATACATCGAGTTGCATTGCCAAAATATTCGTTTCCAACATGGTATCATACCTACGATCCTAACCCTAACTCCTACCGCCGCCGCCGCGATCCCATCGCCGCCGCCGCGTCTCCTCGACACCGCGCTGCCGCCCCCCTGTGTGCCGCCGCCTCGCGCTTCCGCCCGCACCCGCAGTGTCGCCACCCGCGTCATGCCACCATCCCTCCCGCCGCGCTGCTTCACCACGCGCCGCCGCCCTCCCCTCTCGGCCATGGCCTCCCCCGGTTTCACCGGTACCACCCGCAGCCGACGCACCAACCCCTTCGACGGCCCCGATCCCGTCGTCATCCGTGATCTCAATATCCTCGCTCGGGTTCCCGTCGTCCTCGATCAACTCACCTCCACCTACTATGCCTGGAAGACGTACTTCTCCCTTGTGTTCCGTGAGTACAATCTCCGGGATCACATCGATGGCTCTGTGGACTCCCGCTTCATGGAGGACGATGAGGGGTGGACGTCCATCGACGCCACTCTGATCCGCTGGTTCTACACCACCATCTCGAAGGACCTCTTCCACACGGTGGTCTCCGCCTATGATGACGCTCACGACGTTTGGACTAAGCTCAACGGCCTCTTCACCGACAACGAGCTCCAACGCAAGGTTTTCTTGCACAGCGAGTTTTTTGGGTGCCAGCAGCTTGACTCGTCGGTCGACGATTATTGCATGCGCCTCAAGAAGCTTGTCGACGAGCTCCGTGACCTTGGCGAGAAGGTCTCGACGAGCTCCTCCTCAGCACTCTCATCGCCGGCCTGAATGAAGATTTCGGGAACGCCGCCTCCAACATCCCTCTCATCACCAACCCGACCTTCCCCAAGATCGTCACGTACCTGAAGCTGGAGGAGAAGAGGATGCGGATGTCGTGCGCCCGGGCGACCCATACGGCTCTCACCGCCGGAACCCGCGGCGGTGCGCCGCCCACCGCTCCGGCTCCCCCGCCGCGGCCCGCCCAGGGGCCCCACCACGTGCAGCCGCCGCCCGGGTTCCCATATCCCACGCCACCGCAGGCCCCTCCGCCGCCCCCCGCCGAGCAGCAGCAGCGCCGGGGCGGGCGTCGCGGCCGAGGTAGCCGCAAGCAGCAGCAGCAGCAGCTGCCAGCTGCCCATGGCGGGGCGCCGCGCCAGCCGCAGCACCCACTCCCGCCGATGCCCTGGCAGGCCGGCCAGAACCCCTGGACGGGGGTTGTTCACGCATACTCCATCCCATACCGCGCACCCCCGTCCCCGGTGTTTTTGGCGCCCGCCCGGCCCCTCATCAGGCTTTGTATGCGGCCCCTCAGGCATATCCGCCGGCGCCGCTCTACGGCCCCTCGGCGGCCTATGGGCTGCCTCCGGCCGGTGGGCTCGTGGCGCCGCCGCCACAGCCTCTGTCGTCGGCCCCGGCCCTCCTGCCGGCACCATGGGACCCCGCGTTGCTAGCGGCCCTCCACACCGCCCCCACGCCACAGCAGTACACCGGCGGTGGCGACTGGTACATGGACACCGGAGCCACGGCTCACATGGCCGCCAACCCCGGTAACCTTCTTACCGCTCACCCTGTTCACACTGCTGCTCACATTACCGTGGGCGACGGTTCTTCCATGCCCATCACTCATGTCGGCCATGCTGCTTTTCCTTCTAACTCCGTTCCATTACATCTTTCTAACGTACTCATTTCACCTGACATCATTAAAAATGTTGTTTCTGTTCGTTCTCTTACACGTGAAAATCCTGTCACCGTTGAATTTGACATGTTTGGCTTTTCTGTTAAGGATGCCCGTACCCGGATGGTGCTCCACCGATGTGACAGCCCCGACGATCTCTACCCGGTCCACTCCTCCATATCCTCCGTCACTACACCCATGGCGCTTTTCGCTGGAGTGGGCCTTTGGCATGCTCGTCTCGGTCATCCCAACCCTGCCACCCTTCGTCATATTCTTCGCAGTTTTTCATTCACGTGTAATAAGATCGACGATCACACTTGTCATGCATGTCGTCTCGGCAAACATACTCGTTTACCCTTTAGCACTTCCTCGCATGTTGCTTCATACCCCTTTGAGTTAATTCATAGTGATGTTTGGACCTCTCATGTTGCAAGTAACACGGGCTATCTCTATTATCTTGTTATCCTTGATGATTTTTCGCACTATGTGTGGACCTTCCCGTTGCGGCGAAAGTCGGATTCTGTTGCCACTCTCACCGCATTCTACTCCTATGTCTCCACGCAGTTTGGTCGCCCCATTCATGCGTTGCAAACAGACAACGGGAAGGAGTTCGATAATCTTGCAATCCGCAACCTTCTCGCCACACACGGCACGATTTTTCGTCTCACTTGCCCGTACACTTCGCAACAAAATGGCCGCGCTGAGCGCGTGCTTCGCACTCTTAATGACTGCGTTCGCACCCTCCTCTTTCACGCCAACGTGCCACCACATTTCTGGCCTGACGCGCTCGCCACCGCATCACTACTCCTCAACATCCGTCCTTGTCGCACTCGCGGGAATTTTGCTCCTCATCATCTTCTGTTCGGCATGGCACCTTCCTACACCGAGCTTCGCATTTTCGGTTGCTTGTGCTACCCTAGCATCGCTTCCACTACTTCTCATAAGCTCGCACCACGGTCTGTGGCCTGTATTTTTCTTGGCTATCCCCCCAACACCAAAGGCTACCGCTGCTATGATCCTATCTCACATCGGGTCATCACTTCCCGACACGTTTACTTTGATGAGATGGTTTTTCCGTTTCAGCAGGTACCTTCGGATGTTGCGGCTTGCCCGCTCCTGGTGACGGCCGCTCGGGCGCTTCTCGCGGGCCGCCTCCTGGCTTTGAGGGTGCCTCCCGTGCCCCGGGTCGAGTTCCTCCCCGGCCGGTTTCCTTTGGGGTTGCACCCCTCCCGGCGCCTGCGACGCCCCCTGCGGCACCATCGGCGCGGGCCTCCTCGGCGCCCCCCGCGCCCTCGCCGGCGGCCTTGCCCGCGGCGGCCTTCCCCACGCCCTCACCGGCTGCCTCACCCGCGGCGGCCTTCCCCGCGCCCTCGCCGGCAGCCTCGCCCGAGGCGGCCTCGCCCGCGGCCTCACCCGTGGCATCAGTGGCGGCGGGCTCTTCTTCGTCCTCGCCCGTCGCCCCGGACTCGCTGCACCGCCCGATGACTCGCTCTCGGGCCGGTACCTTCTGCCCGAGTACGCGGTACACCAGCGATGAGTATCTTCTCGCTGCTTCCGTCTCTGAGCCGTCCCCTCTCCTATCGTCAGCTCGAGCCGCCCTTCGGGGCCCTCATTGGCTCGCTGCGATGCAGGAAGAGTTCGATGCGCTCCAATGGAACCGCACCTGGCAGCTTGTCCCTCGGCCACCTCGTGCCAACATCATCACGGGCAAGTGGGTCTTTCGGCATAAGACTCGTCCCGACGGGACTCTCGAACGCTACAAAGCTCGCTGGGTGGTTCGAGGCTTTCGGCAACGTGCGGGCGTGGACTTCACCGACACTTTTGCTCCGGTTGTTAAACCGGGCACGTCCCGCACCGTGCTTCAGCTGGCCGTCTCCCGAGCTTGGCCCGTGCATCAGTTGGACGTCTCCAACGCCTTCTTGCACGGCCACCTCGCCGAGCAGGTGTTTTGTGAGCAGCCCACCGGCTTCGTCGACGCCACACATCCGGACCATGTGTGCTTGCTCTCCCGTTCTCTTTACGGGTTTAAGCAGGCGCCTCGGGCCTGGTACCAGCGCATCGCTGCCTTCCTGCAGACGCTCGGATTTACATCGACCCGCTTCGACGCGTCCCTCTTCGTGTACCATCACGGGGTTGACACGGCCTACTTGTTGCTCTACATCGACGACATCATCCTGACGGCTTCCACTGTCGCGCTTCTCCAGCGGCTTACTGCTCGTCTTCGCGATGAGTTTGCCCTGAAGGACTTGGGGCCCCTCCACTACTTCCTCGGCATTGAGGTGGTTCGACGGCCAGATGGGTTCTTTCTGCACCAGCAGCGTTACGCCCATGAGCTTCTCGATCGTGCCGGCATTCTTAACTCAAGCCTGCTCCCATGCCTGTTGACACCAAGGCCAAGATTTCAGCTCTGGAGGGCTCTCTCGCATCCGACGCGGCCTTCTATCGCTCCATTGTGGGTGCCTTGCAGTACCTCACTCCGACGTGCCCCGACTTGCAGTATGCCGTTCAGCAGGTCTGTCTTCACATGCATGCTCCGCGTGACTCTCACTGGACCTTGGTGAAGCGTATCCTCAGTTACATATGCGGCACTATGTCCATGGGACTTACACTGACGGCCTCCGCCTCTACCGACCTCGTCGCCTACTCTGATGCGGACTAGGCTGGCTGCCCGGACACATGGCGCTCCACTTCGGGGTACTGTGTCTACCTTGGGCCGTCTCTGATCTCTTGGTCTTCCAAGCGACAGCCCACGGTCTCTCGCTCGAGTGCCGAGGCAGAGCATCGGGCAGTGGCTAACGCCGTTGCCGAATGCTCTTGGCTTCGTCAGCTGCTCCAGGAGTTGCTTTGTGATGTTCACAAGGCCACACTCGTCTACTGCGACAACGTCTCCGCCGTGTACCTCTCCGCCAACCCGGTCCATCATCGACGAACGAAGCACATTGAGCTTGACATACACTTTGTTTGTGAGCAGGTGGCCCTTGGGCGCATCCGGGTCCTCCACGTCCCGACGGCGCAACAGTTTGCCAATGTTATGAAAAAAGGACTGCCTACTTCTGTTTTCGAGGAGTTCAGGTCCAGTCTTTGCGTCTCCGGCGACGCTTCGACTGCGGGGGGGTGTTGAATATATGGTTTGTGCATGTATATTGTATAGTCCGGCCCACCTCCTAGTCATTGTATAGTTGAGGTTGTGGCCCACCTTGTACTCCATATATACGTGCGCTATGCACCGATCAATACATCGAGTTGCATTGCCAAAATATTCGTTTCCAACATGTACAAAAGACAATATACATGCACGAATATCATACTCAACAACTATGAACCATATACAGATGTATCTAGATGCATTTTAGAGTATAGATTCATTCGTTTTACTTCGTATGTTGTCCATAGTAGTATCTCTCCAAAGACTTATATTTAGGAATGAAGGAAGTATTTTGCATGTGTCGTTTCAGGTGGAGAAACTCTTCTGGGCAAGCTCTCTTCTCGGTTTCTTCCCCAGTGTGGTGGGGTTTGATGGCAGCTATGTTGTGCTCCTTTGCTGGCTAGTGTCGCTCGGATGCTTTGCATGCCCGGCAATGGTCTCCATGCGAAACCACGAATTGGGGGTTTGAGTTTGTTGATTAGGAGCTTTGAAATGGCTACGGTGGGATAGTTTACTTAGGGCAGGGCTGGTGCATCATATCTTGACCTATATCCACTACATTAAATAAATATTTAGATATAGCAGTCTCCGTGATAGTGCACTATACGTCTAGTATTGTTTCAAAAATAAGTCATTTTGATGCATTTGGTGAGAGAAAACTTATGAGATATCTGGATTTGATGTTAAGATTAATATCAAAATTAAGATATGGTTGATTTCTCTTTCCTCATTAAATAAGATGCTACATCAGATCTTTGACTATGAAATGATACGGCTAACCGTAATGGGAGTATCATATATAACTACTATAATGCATACCAATTAAGCAATTTTGATGAGGCTGCATAGAATTAAATGAAGAAAGAGATGGTCGAGTATCATATTATGATACTATATCATAATAAATAATATTCTTTTATGTGGCATGCATCAATAAATAAGATATGATACTATTCTATAATATTGTGCATTATAGAAATAATATCATATACTAATATTATGTGCATGATACTGATACATGATACCACTACAACCAGCCTACTAAAATATAAGCATTGAAAGTGCATGGAAATTGTTTACACATTCAATTTGGGACGATTAAGCATTACATCTGATCGAACGTATATCTCTATTATTTTGTGAGGCAAACGTACATGTCATTCCATCGATCCTCATTTCTTCGGCACGAGAACACAACAAAGGATCAATCTGGTATCGGTGGGCGTTGATAGATACATGATCCAGCAAAATGCTATGTGGGTTCAACACCACTTGGGCAATCTTCAACAACAAAACAAACGGTGCCGCCTCTTTGTTTGTTTCAAACAATAAATGAAGAAAAGGTGCCGCCCTCAGTTTCCACGCTTCTCCGGTGTACATATATACAAGCCATCGCCGAGTGCAGCCAAGTGTTTTCGAGATGGGTCCATATGTCATAGATGCACTACCACGTATGCCCTCAGCGCTCTTCATTTCAGCCCGACATAAACTTGAAGAGGATTACATTTGATCGAACATATATCTCTATTATTTGTGAGGCAAACGTACATGTCACTTCATCGATCTTCATTTCTTCGGTGCGAGAACACGACAAAGGATCCATCTGGTATCGGGCGTTGACAGATACATGATCCGGCAAAATGCTATGTGGCTTCAACACCACTTGGGCAATCTTCAACACCAAAACAAACGGTGCCGCCTCTTTGTTTGTTTCAAAAAAAAATGAAGAAAAGGTGCCGCCCCCAGTTTCCACGCTTCTCCGGTGTACATATATACAAGCCATCGCCGAGTGCAGCCAAGTGTTTTCAAGATGGGTCCACATGTCATAGATGCACTACCATGTATGCTCTCAACGCTCTTCATTTCAGCCGGCATGAACTTGAAGAGGATATATATACCCCCACGGAAAAACATTTTAGGATCGAACGGAGCTTGGCACTTCACTCCACTCACAGACTGCGGTGAGAGTATAGTGTACAGTACTAAGTAATCTTGCAAGGTATCATGGGCATCCGCACGGCCACCCTGCTCCTCGCCGGCCTCGCGTGGTGTGGCGTGCTCGTCGCCGCCGCCGGCGTGTTCAACGTCAAGGACTACGGTGCTCGAGGCGACGGGACCACTGACGACACCAAGGTACGTACGCACGCACGCACGCGCGCGCGCGATGCCCGACTTGCCGTCGCGCTCTCCATCGAAATAACTCAACCTACGTGACGGATGTGAGTTGGTTTTCTGTACTGCATGGGAAGGCGTTCATGGACGCATGGACGGCGGCGTGCGGCGCCAGAGGCTGGTCGGCGACGCTGCTCGTGCCGGCGGCCAAATCCTTCCTCGTCGGCCCCACCAGGTTCAGCGGGCCCTGCGCCTCCAGCAGAATTATCGTCCAGGCACGCATGCACCGTTCGTCTTTCCTGATCTCGTCTTAGGTCTGGTCCGTGGCTTCCATGGCTAGGCCTCATCTGACGGTCAGAAATCCTGCGGCCTTTCTTTGGCTGTCGTAGGTCATGGGCACGATTACGGCGCCGCCGGCGCGCCCATGGAGCGAGAAGAACTATTGGCTGATGTTCTACCAGGTCCACGGGCTCACGGTTACCGGCGGCAGCACCGGCTTGCTCGACGGCAGAGGCGGGACGTGGTGGGGCGATAAATGCAAACGCCATGCTGTGAGAGCCCAACTCACCTCTTGCAAGAAAGAACGAAAATCTTTTCATTCCTCCTTGCATTTGAGTTTTTTTGATTTATTTGTCAAATCTTCGTCTGAGAGAAAGTACTTAATTGTCTATAATCTTTTCTTTCAGGACTGTATCTCTAAGGCGCCGACGGTTAGTGCAAATGTGTAGAAAGCAAGTACACTGTCTAGGTAACTAGCATTCGCTAATCAACCTGCATGTAATGTAACCTCATTGCGTACGTGCCACCGCATGGACCGATACAGGCCTTGGTGGTCATGAACTGCGCCGACGTGGAGCTGAGCCAATTCAGCAGCAAGAACAGCCCGCAGATGCACATCGCCGTCAGCCAGAGCAGCAAGGTCCACCTGACGCAGCTGACCATCACCGCGCCCTGGAACAGCCCCAACACCGACGGCGTGCACATCGACCGGAGCCAAGACGTCCGCGTCACCAGATCGACCATCGGCACCGGCGACGACTGCATCTCCATTGGCCCCGGGAGCCAATTCGTCACCGTGGACGGAATCGTCTGCGGCCCCGGCCATGGTGTAAGGTACCATAAAATGGGTTACAAACTTACAATACGGAGTCTTCTTCCATCTGCATTTTCTATTTACCATGCACCCCAAGAAGAGGAGTAAAATGACGTGATTGTGTTTCTTGGCTAGTGCGGGGAGCCTTGGCAGGAAGGGAGCAACCGAATCCGTGGAGTACATCGACGTAAAAAACGTCCAGTTCATCAATACCGCGAATGGAGCAAGGATCAAGACGTGGCAGGTACTAAAGTGCTAGCCAGTGTATCGACACGCCATGAAACCAAGCTGAAACCGGCCTTCTCTTACTAACGAAGGAGCTGATCATCTGATTTTGACGCCTGTTTCTTCGCACTGCAGGGTGGGAAAGGTTACGCGAGATCCATCTCCTTCACCGACATAAACTTCACCAACGTGGACCATCCTGTGGTCATCAACCAGTTCTACGTAGACCGCCGCGATGTCCCAAACATGGTAGTAGTGCATGTGTTTATTAACTGTTGGACGATCTGTATACGTGTGGAGCAGCTAGTACTACCAAGTTTCCCCAACTATAAGTATTTTCATACAGAGGGAGTACTAATGTTTGTGCATCTTCTGATTGGTCTTTATTTGCCGTAGGGGGCGGTGGCGCTGAGCAACATAACGTACACGAACCTGAAGGGGACTACGAGGTACAAGACGGCCGTCGAGTTCGACTGCAGCGAGAGCGGCAGCTGCACGAACATCCACGTCAACTCCGTGGCGATCACAGCTGCGTACGGCGGAGAAACCGTGGCCCGCTGCCAGAACGCGCAAGGGGACACCTCCGGATATGTCTACCCGAAGATCCCTTGCCTTAGATAATGTATGTAATAGAAAAAAAATAGATAATGTAATAATACCCAGCCCAGGGTTTAGCAGTGCATTTGGAGAGAGTATCCCGTGATACCATCTCCCACATGTTTCCATGCTACAATTCCAAATATATCTATTGTAAATGTTTTATAAAAAATATGGAGAAAAACAATATGTCTACAACCCTTGAACATTTAAAGTCAACCCTTGAACATTTAAAGTCAGTGAACAATATGCCCATGCGTTGCAACGGGAGATAAAATAGTATGCATTTAAAGTCAATGAAAATTATATATGCAAGCAAAACCCTGTGTGCGCATGAAAAATGAACATTTAGTTTCTCGGTTTCGCCGCGTGTGAAGGAATCAATCCGCTATTTTTTCATTCATTGATTGAGGGCATTTAAGAGAAGACCCATGAGTTATTCAATATACTCTTCCTTTCAATTCTTTTCAATCGAGGGGATTTCAAGGTATGTAGTTTCTGAATATTCTAGGAGACATGAACAATGTTTTAAATACTGAACAGTTTTTTGGAAATTATGTACACTTTTGAAGAAACGCGAACAAAATATGAAAGGGAACATATTTTAAAATTCACAAACATTTTTTGAAAACACCAAATTTTTTATTATAAAGACATGAACATTATTTAAATTTGTGAATAATTTTTTTTAAACAGGAACATGTGTTGAAAATTCATAAATATTTTAGAAAATGTGTATATTTTATACACTAACATTATTTTTAATTTTGAAAAAATCAGTAAAATAAGAACATTCTTTGAATTCGGAGCATTTTTTTAAAATGCCATTTTCTTTTTAGAAATCTCGAACAATTTTGTAAAGCAATATTATTTGAAAAAATGGGAAACTTTAAAAGTTCCGAATATTTTTCAAAACAGCAACAAAGTTTTGGAATTCTGAACATTTTCCAAAATTTGGTTTTGTAATTCTGAATTTTTTTGAGAATTTTTTACTTACGAAATAAATTCTAAAAGAAAAATAAACTTGGGAGTGAAAAAAGATATAGGGAAATGAGAATAAAAATAGAAGTAAAACACAGAAAAAAATGGGTCAGCATATTATTGGTTGTCCTGTGCGAAACTTTGACTACTTATCGCCCTGTGCGGAAAATAGAATTTCCCCAGCTGCGAGGGCAGAAAAATAAGTGGGCTGGCTTTGCTGGGCCACAGCGCGTGGCCCATGTACGAAAAATCTTTTTCTAGTAGACAAACGCATAAGAATTTAATACCACCTCGGATAAAAAAAATATTTTCTGCGGTGAACGGATGAAAAATTTGACGAAACACACCTTGCTTTATTGGTAGGTATAGATATAGATATAGATATAGATATGGAGAAAAATAATATGTCTACAACCCTTAAACATTGCAAATCGGCTGAACTTCTGACTTTTGGAATGTTCCTATTTCTTAGATGACCGCTTCTGTTAAAAAACACGATCCACAAATTCAAAGGCCAACCGAAAATAGAAAAACAAACATGGGCATGAAAATGAGCCCACTTGATTAAAGAAGAAAAAAGGCAGGGCTACAACAAATAACAAGGAAAGCGAATCAGGCCCGAGCACATGGATGACATCATCTCGATGAGACTTACTAAGTGAGCAAAAGGGAGGAATATGGAAATAACTAGTTTTTTTAGGGAACAGAAATAACTAGTTACCCTTTTGCAAAAGTCACTCCCCACCTTTTTAGGTGGTTACAAGTAGCCCACCTGGGATTTTGTCTTTTTTCCTAGACTGGTTTATTCAAAATATTTTATCTTTTGAATCATGTGTCCTAATCCTGAATCGTTTTCGTGGTTGGATTTCTCGCTTTGAGATTTTCAAAACTTCCCATGTTAATAGGGTTTGACCCAAAAAACATGAAAAACCAGCAACGAAAAAAAAAATTTCATAAAAAACAAAAAGCAAAAAATAACGGCAACCAAAAAATACCAATTAACAAAAAAGGCGAAAGAAAAAAACCTAAGCCCGGAAGCATAGTTATGGCTTTTCACCCTTTTTCCACTTTTCGAGAAGCACAAAATATCTTTTCCCGAGAAGTATATCGTGGAAGCAAATATGTGCTTCTCATGGAAGCACATTTAAAAAAACAGAATTGTGTTTCTAGCAAAAGCAAATCTATACTTTTCATGGACGTACATATTTTTTTTTTATTTTGAGAACCACAGTTGCACTTCTCACGGAAGCAAATTCATGCTTCCATGAGAAGCAAATATGTGCTTCTTGTAAACTCATAGTTTGTTTTCCTTTTCGAGAAGATAGTTGTACATCGCAAAAAGTTTTTCCTAAACCTGGGAAATACCAAGCAAAAAACAAAAGACCAAAAAAGAAAAAAAAACTCAAAATGTGAACAGAAAAAATTCAGATGGAGCATCCAGTACGGACATGTGACGCGGCTGGATGCACCACTTGGTACGCTCACATGCCACAAAAGTGACCCTTGCGAGGCTTAGTTAGTCTCCAGAAATTCTAAAACAAAAGGTGAGCACCAGTACCGGGCCTGGTCCATTTTCGGCCCTGTGATCGAGCGATCGCTACAGGCGATAAATACTAGTCCCCTGTATGGACTAAAAAATATCAATATCAGTCTTTGTATCCGCAAGCCGCCGGGCGCCGGGCACAGCATTGCCACCAGTTGACCTGCAAAGTGAAAACTGTGGCAGTAATCACTGTCTAGGTAACTTCCATCAAACACATTAAGCTACGCTACAAGGGCGCCTCCTTGCGCGTGCCACGTCGAACACATTGGTTGGGTAGGAAAAAAAGAGGGGTAAAAAGAAAAAAGGGAAACTAAAAAGGCCTCTCGGGAAACCCCAGAGCCAATCACCACCGCCACTCTCTTCAATCCCCTCCGCCACGCCCGTGTCCCGTCTCCCATTCCAATCCTCTCTGATCCAGCTGTTATGATCTGCATCTCCTTTGGCTCCTCTCCTCGTCTTTCTTGCGCGACTCCTGCTCGAGTGCGGGGCATGGAGATGGCTGTCCGCGACGCGGGTGCACGATGCGGACAAGCGGCGGTGGCGTGCCGTGGCTGTACTGGGTTGGCCGGCCGATTCCGCTCGGATCTTGTTCGACGAGATTGTTGGCGACGTGTTGCGGGAGCAGGAGAGTGGGTTTTGGTCCCGGCAGTTTGGGGCACGCTGTTGGTGCTTGTGCAGGAGAACGGTGGCTGCAGCGGCGCATTCGAGGAGAGCTGCGTCGACCCCCTCTTCGTTATACATGGCGGCCGACTGAGCTCCGCGCACCGGTGAATCCAGGCTCTCTCTTTTTTGTGTGAGAGGATAGCGTTGTCGAGCCTGAGGTGCAGGTGGCCATGGAAAGACAGGAGACGCCACACCTCGCTGCCTCACCCTTGCGTGTTGTACAGGCTGCTATCTCTCTTTCTCCTCTATCTTGATTCAATCCTCAAAAAATCTCATTTTTGTCTCTATGCCTACAAGGTATTCAATGAAAGAGCATGTACATATGTGATGTTTATACTCGTATGTGTTATCCATTGTCTGTATTTTAGTTTCAGACGATTTCTTTAAATTTTTAGCATTTTCAATTTCATGATGTTACTTCAGGAGCTGAAGTAAGAGAAAATGAAGGATGTTGTGCTGATGCAGGTCCGAAGCACTACTCGGAGGCCTCGTTGAGTGGGAGGCCATGCCGAGTGGATCTACAACAGTCGTGTCAGGTTTGGTGCCCGGGAGCTGGAGGCAGGAAGTCAAGGTCATCGATGTCGCAGTCCATAAATCATCCTCCTTGTTGTGCCACCCCATGGACACTTTCATCTTTGGTCGCCCCTCCTCATGGACGCTTCAGAACGACATCTCAGCACGATGTCGGTGGAGGAGAGGATCACTATCGTGCGCGCAGCGACGGGAATAGGCCGAGGTCGTCATTCGACCTTAATTTCAAGGTACCTTTGTTGTTTAATTACATTCCCTCCTAGCTAGCTAAAAAGAGACATTCACTTCTATGTGTGCAGAATTACGTGAGTTGTCAGTGAAAAGTTAGTAGAGCTTGCTTAATCATGATGTAGTAATTAGTGCATTGCAGCTTATGTGAATTTTTTTTAGGAATGAACATAGCCACGAAATAAAATTGACCACTATGCTAAAGAGGCTTATTCTAAACATGGCATCTTTATGTTAGTTACCTATAGTGTCTAAATGCTTACTTCCTAATTTTTCTAGAAATTTTTGTGTCCTTCCTCTTAGCCTTTAGGCACTGCAAGTTACATATATGTGAAATTGTCTGTCTCCAGCAGTAGCATTTCATTCATTTCGTCTGGAGCAAGTGATGAATGCCTTGATGCGCAAGATCTTGAACTTACATGCTGGCAAGAGAATATATTCCTACCATTGACATGGTTCAGTCTCCATGGGTCAAACTGCACAACAGCTTGTAGGCAACTAGAGATGATAATCAAGCCTTTATCGCACACCTTGGACTCGGCACGAAACTGTACCTCCTATTCAAAATCATGTCCTGGTAAGATGAGATGTAACCAAACCTATAGGTAATGTGATTTCATAATTTTGACGTGCCAAGGGATTATGGTGGATGTTGGTTGTTTTTGAAGGAAATATGCCCTAGAGGCAATAATAAAGTTGTTATTTATATTTCCTTATATCATGGTAAATGTTTATTATTCATGCTAGAATTGTATTAACCGGAAACTTAGTACATGTGTGAACACATAGACAAACAGAGTCTCACTAGTATGCCTCTACTTGACTAGCTCGTTAATCAAAGATGGTTAAGTTTCCTAGCCATAGACATGAGTTATCATTTGATGAATGGGATCACATCATTAGAGAATGATGTGATTGACTTGACAAATCCGTTAGCTTAGCACTATAATCGTTTAGTTTATTGCTATTGCTTTCTCCATAACTTATACATGTTCCTATGACCATGAGATTATGCAACTCCCGAATACCGGAGGAACACTTAGTGTGCTATCAAACATCACAACGTAATTGGGTGATTATAAAGATGCTCTACAGGCGTCTCCTATGGTGTTTGTTGAGTTGGCATAGATCAAGATTAGGATTTGTCACTCCGATTATCAGAGAGGTATCTCTGGGCCCTCTCGGTAATGCACATCACTATAAGCCTTGCAAGAAATGTGACTAATTAGTTAGTTGCGGGATGTTGCATTATGGAACAAGCAAAGAGACTTGCCGGTAACGAGATTGAACTAGGTGTGATGATACCGACAATCGAATCTCGGGCAAGTAACATACCGATGACAAAGGGACAACGTATGTTGTTTTGCGGTTTGACCGATAAAGATCTTCATAGAATATGTGGGAACCAATATGAGCATCCAGTTTCCGCTATTGGTTATTGACCAGAGATGAGTCTCGGTCATGTCTACATAGTTCTCGAACACGTAGGGTCCGCACGCCTAACGTTCGATGACGATCGGTATTATGAGTTTATGTGTTTTGATGTACCGAAGGTAGTTCGGAGTCCCAGATGTGATCATGGACATGACGAGGAGTCTTGAAATAGTCGAGACATGAAGATTGATATATTGGAAGGTTATGTTTGGACACCGAAATGGTTTCATATGAGTTCGGGCATATACCGGAGGTACCGGGGGGTTACCGGAACCCCCCGGGGGCTTAATGGGCCTACATGGGCTTTAGTGGAAGAGAGAGGAGGCGGCCAAGAGGTGGGGGCGCCCCCAAGCCCAATCTGAATTGGGAGGGGGGGCCTTTCCTTCTTCTCCTCTTCCTCTTCCTTCCCCCTCCTATTAGGACTAGGAAAGGGGGGAAACCTACTCCTAGTAGGAGTAGGAATCCCCCCTTGGGGCGCACCATAATGGCCGGCCGGCCCCCTCCTCCCTCCTTTATATACGGGGGAGGGGGAACCCCATAGACACACAAGTTTACAATTGTTTTAGCCATGTGCGGTGCTCCCCTCCACAAATACACACCTCGGTCATATCGTCGTAGTGCTTAGGCGAAGCCCTGCGCTGGTAACTTCATCATCACCGTCAACATGTCGTCATGCTTACGAAACTCTCCTCGGCCTCAACTGGATCAAGAGTACAAGGGACGTCACCGAGCTGAATGTGTGCAGATCGCGAAGGTGCCGTGCGTTTGGTACTTGATTGGTTGGATGGCAAAGACATTAGACTACATCAACCGCGTTTCTTAACGCTTCCGCTTTCGGTCTACGAGGGTACTGATATGTCTCCAACGTATCTATAATTTTTGATTGCTCCATGCTATATTATCTACTGTTTTGGACTATATTGGGCTCTATTTTCCACTTTTATATTATTTTTGGGACTAACCTATTAACCGGAGGCCCAGCCCAGAATTGCTGTTTTTTGCCTATTTCAGTGTTTCGAAGAAACAGAATATCAAACGGAGTCCAAACAGAAAAATCCTTTTTGGAACGTGATTTTCTTCTCGGATAAGACCCAGGAGACTTGGACCCTACTCCAAGAAGTACCGGAGGCGGTCACGAGGGTAGGGGGCGCCCCCCCTACAGGGCGCGCCCCCTGCCTCGTGGGCCCCTCAGTGCTCCACCGACGTACTCCTTCCTCCTATATATACCCACGTACCCCCAAACGATCAGAACAGGAGCAAAAAAACCTAATTCCACCGCCGCAACTTTCTGTATCCATGAGATCCCATCTTGGGGCCTGTTCCGGAGCTCCGCCGGAGAGGGCCGTCATCACGGAGGGCTTCTACATCATCATATCCCCTCCGATGAAGTGTGAGTAGTTTACCTCAGACCTTTGGGTCCGTAGTTAGTAGCTAGATGGCTTCTTCTCTCTTTTTGGATCTCAATACAATGTTCTCCCCCTCTCTTGTGGAGATCTATTCGATGTAATCTTCTTCTTTTGCGGTGTGTTTGTTGAGACCGATGAATTGTGGGTTTATGATCAAGTCTATCTATGAACAATATTTGAATCTTCTCTGAATTCTTTTATGTATGATTGGTTATCTTTGCAAGTCTCTTCGAATTATCCGTTTGGTTTGGCCAACTAGATTGGTAGTTCTTGCCATGGGAGAAGTGCTTAGCTTTGGGTTCGATCTTGCGGTGTTCTTTCCCAGTGACAGAAGGGGCAGCAAGACACGAATTGTATCGTTGTCATCGAGGATAACAAGATGGGGTTTATTTCATATTGCATGAATTTATCTCTCTACATCATGTCATCTTGCTTAAAGCATTACTCTATTTTTAACTTAATACTCTAGATGCATGCTGGATAGCGGTCGATGAGTGGAGTAATAGTAGTAGATGCAGAATCGTTTCGATCTACTTGTCACGGACATGATGCCTATATACATGATCATGCCTAGATATTCTCATAACTATGCTCAATTCTGTCAATTGCTCAACAGTAATTTGTTCACCCACCGTAGAAAACTTATGCTCTCGAGAGAAGCCACTAGTGAAACCTATGGCCCCCGGGTCTATTCTCATCATATCAATCTCCATCACTTTAATCTTGTTTTGCTATTTACTTTGCTTTTACTTTTTACTTTGCATCTTTATATCAAAAATACCAAAAATATTCTATCTATCAGATCTCACTCTCGTAAGTGACCGTGAAGGGCTTGACAACCCCTAATCGCGTTGGTTGCGGGTAGCTATCGCTTTGTGCAGATACGAGGGACTTGAGCGTGGGCTCCTACTGGATTGATACCTTGGTTCTCAAAAACTGAGGGAAATACTTACGCTACTCTGCTGCATCATCCCTTCCTCTTTGGGGAAAACCAACGCAAGCTCAAGATGTAGCAGGTACGTTTTCATACTCTCCCCTCTCGTTGCTATGCATCCCTAGATAGATCTTGCGTTATCGTAGGATTTTTTTTGAAATACTGCATTCCCCAACAGTGGCATCCGAGCTAGGTCTATGCGTAGATGTTATATGCACGAGTAGAACACAAATGAGTTGTGGGCGTGGGTATATACATATTGCTTGTCGTCACTAGTTGTTTCTTGATTCGACGGTATTGTTGGATGAAGCGGCCCGGACCGACATTACATGATTGCGTTCATGAGACTGGTTCTACCGACGTGCTTTGCACACAGGTGGTTGGTGGGTGTCAGTTTCTCCAACTTTAGTTGAATCGGATTCAATGAACAGGGTTCTTACTGAAGATCAAAAAGCAATCACTATACCGCGTTGTGGTTTTTGATGCGTACGTAAGAACGGTTCTTGCTAAGCCCGTAGCAGCCATGTAAAACTTGCAACAACAAAGTAGAGGACGTCTAACTTGTTTTTGCAGGGCATGTTGTGATGTGATATGGTCAAGATGTGATTATATAAATTATTGTATGAGATGATCATGTTGTGTAACACTGTTATCGGCAACTGGTAGGAGCCATATGGTTTTCACTTTATTGTGTGAAATGCAATCGCCATGTAATTGCTTTACTTTATCACTAAGCGGTAGAGATAGTCGTAGAAGCAATAGTTGGCAAGACGACAACGATGCTACGATGGAGATCAAGGTGTCAAGCTGGTAACGATGGTGATCATAACGGTGCTTGGGAGATGGAGATCAAAGGCACAAGATGATGATGGCCATATCATATCAGTTATATTGATTGCATGTGATGTTTATCCTTTATGAATCTTATTTTGCTTAATACAACAGTAGCATTATAAGATGATCTCTCACTAAATTTCAAGGTATAAGGTTGTAACACCCCGGATATGATTTGCCTAATATGTAATCCAACTCTTGCCGTTTCCGGCGTTAAGTTATTTTATTTTCTCGGGTTCGGGTTTTTGTCTCCGTGTGTTGTTGTCGTTGTCATGCATCTCATATCATGTCATCATGTGCATTGCATTTGCATATGTGTTCATCTCATGCATTCGAGCATTTTCCCCGTTGTCCGTTTTGCATTCCGGCGCTTCGCTCTCCTCCGGTGGTCATTTCTACCTTTCTTTCGTGTGTGGGGATTAAACATTTCCGGATTGGACCGAGACTTGCCAAGCGGCCTTGGTTTACTACCGGTAGACCGCCTGTCAAGTTTCGTACCATTTGGACTTCGTTTGATGCTCCAACGGTTAACCGAGGGACTGAAAAGGCCTCGTGTGTGTTGCAGCCCAACACCCCTCCATTTTGGCCCAAAACCCACCAAAACCCTCTCCATCATCTAGAGCGTTCGATCACGATCGTGTGCTCGAAAACCGCACCGCATTTGGACACTCCTAGCTCCCTCTATGTCTATATATAGACCCCTCCAAAAAATTCGCGGTTCCACTCTCCCCCAAACCCTAGCCCCGCTCCATCCGCGCGCCGGACAAATCCCGCCGCCGCGCCCGCGCCAATCGGCGCATGACACGTGGCACGCCCCCGCCGCCGCCGCTCTGACCCGGGAGGCCCGAGTCGGGCCCCCGCGAGCCCGTCGCCCGCGCCGCCCGGTGGCTCCTCCTCCGCCGGCCTGCTCCGCCGCCCGCCGCCACCACCTCATCACCGGCCGCCGCGCCACCTCGCCGCCGCCTCGCCGCCCGACCTCGCCGGCCTGCTCCGCCGCCCGCCGCCACAGTCCTCGCCGGCCGCCGCCTCCTCCCGGCGCCCGCGCCTCGCCTTCGGCCAGATCCGGCCGCGGGAGGGCCGGATCCGGCGACCCCGACCTCGCCGGCCGCCGTCGTCGTCATCTCCGGCGAGATCCGCCACCGCCTCGTTTTGCGTGCCCGGGTCAACCCTAATCCGCGAGGTGGAATTTTCTTCTAAGTCCCCGATTCCCAGATCCATATGCCCATGTTCATCGCATCGTAACTCCGCATCCGTAGCTCCGTTTTGGGCATATAGCATATCAAAATGTTCGTCTCAGAGAGCCAATCATTTCATGTCATTGCATCATTTTCATTTGAGTTTGTCTTGATGCCCGAAATGCTGTTGGAAGAGTGCTATTTGAGATAATTGTCAGATGTGCTGCTCCAATTAGACATTTGTCATTTTTGCCATGATTATTGTGTGCATGATATGCCCCTGAGCTCTACATGAGTTTTGTTATATGCTTTACCATCTATCCAGAGGTGCAACCCATGTATTTTTGTGATGTGTGTGGTGACTAGCACAAGCTTGCAAAGTGGAGCATTCGTTAATGCTGATTTCAGGGACTTAGCATTTCCACTAAGTCCTTGATCTGTTTATCTCAATATGCCATATGTTCATGTTGTTTCCTAGTGATACGTGCCTCTTTTGAGGATGATCAGTAAGGATGTTTTGTTAATATTGTAGTGCTATATCCATCCATGTCTTTGTTTGCAATTATGGAGCACCCTAACTTGAGTCAATCGAGCTCTACTTTTGTCATTTCGTGAATCTGGGCAGATTGTCTACTTGTTAGCAATTTTGCCGAGGATGTTGTAGTTGATCCGTGCATGCTATGTTATTGTTCTTGCCATGTCTAGCTTGTATTATGTGTTTTCTTGATGGGTGTATGCTTAGATTGTCATGACTTGCTCTGTAGTGAGTGCATCGAGCTCGTAAACATGTCTACTTGATATCTGTTTCAGCATCCTCCAGTTTTCACTAAGTCTGAGAACTGATTATGTTTTTGTCATGTTCACATGCTTGCAAATGTATTTTCTGATCCCTTTTGGCTCAAGGTCACTAAGGGACTTTTGTTAAGCTCTTTGAGTAGCTCCATGCCATGCTTTACTTTGCCATGTTCAGGTCCTGTAGCATATAGTTTTCATACTCCAAAGTGTGCTACCTGATCTAAAATTTTAATGGGAGTATCATAGCTAATATAATGCATATCAATTAGGCAATTTTAATGGGGTGGCGCAAAATTAAAGGAACAATTGTATTGGTGCCCCTAGTTGGGTCACACTCGACTGATTTGCCCCTAGTTTTTCAATAATTGCGGTTTTGCCCAGCTCACTTCACTCGCCTTGTGTTTTTGCCCTTCCGGGGTGGTTCCGACCAATGAGCAGTCGCCACGTGGTGAACCGTGATTGGTCAAAACCGCCCTGGAAGGGCAAAAACACAAGGCGAGTGAAGTGAGCTGGGCAAAACCGCAATTGTTGAAAAACTAGGGGCAAATCAGTCGAGTGTGACCCAACTAGGGGCACGAATGCAAAAATCCCAAAATTAAATGAAGAAATAGATAGTCGAGTATCATATTATGATACTGTATCATAATAAATTCTATTCTACTACTGCTCATTCTAGTATGTGTTATGCATTGGAATAAATGAGATATGATACTAATTTATAATAATATGCACTACGATAGTATCATACACTAGTATCATATGCATGATACTGGTACATGCACTAGTAGAAAAAGGGCCATTTGTCCCGGTTCGTAAGGCCCATCTGTCCCGGTTTAGGAACCGGGACTAAAGGGTCATTACTAAAGCCCTTGGCCTTTAGTCCCGGTTCTTATACGAACTGGGACAGATGGGCCTCCACGTGGCTGCTGCGGCGAGCCCAGGCTAGAGGGCTTTTGGTCCCGGTTGGTGGCACCAACCGGGACCTATAGGCATCCACGCGTCAGCTTTTCAGGGGCTAGGGTTTTTGTTTTTTTCTAAAAGGGGGGGGGATTTGGGGGTTTTGTATGGTTAATTAAGGTGTTTCACATATTGTGTTAGGTAGCTAATTAATTAATAGAGAGAAGTGTCCTCTATTATCTCTGTGCTTGGTCGACGCTACGTACTATACATATAGAGAGGCCCTCGACACGCTAGCTAGTAAGCAAATGAAGGAAACCATTAAGTACAGAAGTTCATCATGCATACCGAGAGAAGTGATATCGACCTCTCCTTCTCCGAGAGATTGCGTGAACAACAAGTTTTTGTATATCTATCCGACGCTACTAGCTATATATACAATAAGATCTCTTACAATATAATCTCCCCTAATTATATAAGAACTCAGCTTCAACATGGTATTATCCGGCTTTATTGATGACATGGTCAACAAAGAATCCCGCCAATTCCTCTTGAATTGCTTTCATGCGATCTTTTGGTAGGAGTTCATTCTGCATCTGTCACGTCTAATTTGAAGAAGGGGGTTAATACATATATATGAATGAAACTCAACAGAAATGATGGTGTAATAAAATGAAATTGTGAATATTATTGCTTACGCACATCAAATTGTCTTTCAGAGTAGCCCCGCTTATTTTTGCAAGTCGCGTTGTAGATGAACTCGCAGATGTAGTATCCACAGAAATCATTCCCTTGTTCCTGCCACAAGCACTTTACGAGAAATAGAGGTCAAACAAACTGATAATGAAGCATTATAAATGGCATCGATGAAATTAGCTAGAATCAACGGGAGATGCACGGAAGTAGCTAGCTAGTAGTACTTACTTTCGGGTATGTATATCGCAGCTCCTTTGGCAGTCCTGGAGCTTCTGCGGTGAACTTTTTCCAAACCCTGCAAGACAAAGATAATAATTATTACTTGAGATATCAGGAAATGAACAAAAAGTTGCCGATATGGTGCGATAATGATCGATTGAACTTACTTGTTGAGAATTTTAGTCATGTCCGCATAGGTCTCGGGGTCTTTTCGTCTCGAGTCTAAGACTATTACTAGTCCCTGCTCAAGCTTAATCTCCAGGAGAATATAGTGGAAGCTGCGCACACATGCATAACTCATTAATTAATTACATTACTATAACCTCGAGTAATAAGGGAAACCGAATATGCACAAGACAGTAACACTCACTTGAAGTTTTAAGGAAAGAGTACTTTATCTTTGTTTTGATTTATTACCAACGATTTGAGCAAGTTCGCCTCAGCTTCTTTGGCATTCTTTTTAACAACATATTCATCTATGAGATTTGTGTTAATGAATCCAATATCATATATTTCTGCTTTTCTGCACTCGATGATCTTCAATTTGCATAATATAGTGAGGATAATTATAAATACATGCAATGAAAAAGTTGAGCTATATATAGAGACTTAATGACAAAAGTAGTACTTACAGACAGTAGCAAGTGACCGTTAATTTATCGAGGGCCTTTTGATTGAAAACTGGAAGAACTCCTCAAATGGAATAGACAACAGATCAATTCCAACGAGGTCGTGCTCCTCTTTAACTCTCAGCGTCAAAGTATTCGTCCCCCCAGACTCTCTGCAGGTTTTCCTGTACCAATCATGCAATCTTCGCATCATCGTTGTTAGAGATTTTTCATCTTTGATGAGAAGCTTCCCGTAATGGTATTTGTGTTCGTCCACCTCCAAGAATTCATAATGTACATCGTCGGGCAGGTAATCATCAAGATTGGTATAACCGGGCACCATCCTATGATCATTAGCAACGATATCGCTAGACACCTTGAGCGGGGGGCACAATTGGTTCGCTTGTTCGCCGAGCTGGGCAATTTTTTTCCCAGCTCGTCGTTCTGCTAACCTTCGATCACTGATAGTACTTCCCGACCGCTCCGCTTCAATATATACCTTTTCAGTAATGCGCTCATAGTTTGTTTTCGGCGGAGACTTTGGTGGTTTCCTCAGGGCAGCGATAGTGCGCTTTAATTTCACTGAATCTATCTTCTCCTCCGGAGGTGGATGTTTCTTTGCTTTCGCCCATCAAAGAAGTCCTTCACTTCGGTTTCCACGATCTTCACGTTTTCCTCCGCGGTCCTCTCATATGGTAACTTCTCTAGAGGCTTGAGAGATGGACCGAATCTGTATTGCATCCCGCCTCTAGTTGTACTGCTAGATGCCGGAGCAGACGGAGTGGCTGCGGCTGTCTTCTTTCGTTGCTTATGAGGCGGAGGAGAAGGACTACAACGCGCCAGAGTAGCCAGAGTAGTGGCGGGTCTCTTCCGTCCTTGCTGGCAAGGCGGATCGGGAGGAGGCTGGCTGCTCGGGCACACCGGCACAGGCGGAGAAGGAGGCGGAGTGCCGCCACGCGCCGAAGAAGGAGGCTGAGTGCCCTGATCACTCGCCGGAGGAGGAGGCGGAGGAGGAGGTGGAGTGCCCTGACTCGCCGGAGGAGGAGGAGGCAGAGGCGTCTAGTTTGGAAGGTTGATGAGCTCCTTCTGCCATAGGCATGGAGTCTTCAGAGAAGAACCCGGCCGAGTCTCCCCTTCACCCGTAGGGTGGTCAAGCTCGAGGTCCTCAAATCCTTCAGTTATTTCATCCACCATCACCCTAGCATATCCTTCTGGAATCGGCCGGCAGTGAAAAGTTGCGCCAGGTTCAGGAGGTGCAACAGAGCCAACAGCCGCCTTCACTTTCAATTTCATCCATTGCGTCATAAGGTAGCAATGTTGAGACTCCGTGATTAGGTCCACGGGGTAGCTAGCAGGAGCCGTGAAGATAGGCTCCAGCTGAAGCAGCTCGGTGGAAGCCACGCTGCTTCTCCGCTGAGATGGCGGGGTAGCTTCAGGGGAAGCTTCGGCAGGTCGCTTGCTGCGATCTGCTTCTCGTTCCTCTATCGCTTGTACCCTTGCGTACAGCGCCTGCATTTGGGTCTACTCCACTTTCTTCCTCCTCTCCTGGCATTTGTAACCGCCTGCGTCCAGAAACCCAGCCTTCCACGAACGGAGCCTGGCATGCCTCGTGTCCGTCCAGGGTGCTCAGGATTCCCGAGGGCCATTGTGAGCTCGCCGTTCTCTCTGTCTAGAACGAACGTCCCTTGTTGCGCTGCATCGATATACTGCCGAAGCTTCGTGACGGGTATTCACAGTTGCTCGTTCGTCCAACGGCACTTCCCTGATACAGGGTCTAAGGTTCCGCCAACCCTGAAGAACCAAGTCCGGCAACGGTCTGGCCAGTTCAATATCTCTGGTTCGACCCCTTTATCAAGCAGGTCATTCTCAGCCTTGACCCACAACGGTTGGGCTTTGAGGTAGCCACCTGACCCCGTGCGATGGTGAAGCTTCTTCTTCGCGGCATTTTTCTTATTTGTCGCTGACATCTTCTTACTCTTGCCCGATGTCTTGTGGGCCACAAATTCATCCCACTGATCTCTGATCTTCTCATACCGGCCGGTGAATTCTGGTGTCTCTTCTTTGTCGACAAACGTTGTTTTCAGCTCATTCTTCCACCTCCTGAATAGTTCTGCCATCTTCTTAAGATCATGAGACTTGATCAATTGCTCTTTAACTGGCTTCTCCAGATCCTCCTCTAGCGGTAGGGTGAAATTTGCCTTCAGCGCGGTCCAAAGATCATCTTTCTGCATATCATTGACATAAGACACCTCAGGGTCATCTTTAGCCGGCTTATACCACTGGTGGATGCTGATCGGGATCTTGTCCCTAACAAGAACCCCACACTGAGCAGCAAATGCTTCCTTTGTCCGGATGGTTCAATCGGTTGGCCATCACGCGCGATTGCTGTGATCTCAAACCTTTCATCCGAGCGCAACTTTTTCTTTGGGCCTCGTCTCTTTACCGAAGATGTGCTCGATCCGGAGGGCTAGAAAAAAGAAGAAAGATGAGAGTTATTAATTAATATGTGTACATACCAAAAACAATTAATGCATCAATTAGCTATAGTCAGCACATGCTTAATTAATATATATACCTGGCCGGACTCCGTTCGGTCACCGGAGTCGTCATCACGGTGTCCTTCTTCCACCGGCATTCGGTCACCGGAGCCGTCATCAAGGTGTCCTTCTTCCACCGGCATTCGGTCACCAGAGCCATCATAATCATGTCCTTCCTCCTCCATTGTTCGATCACCGTAGTCTGCTTCTTCACACTGTCCTTCCAGACCATCGGTTTCGTTGAGAAACGACATGACGGCATCACTTCCGGCTGCGATTATGTCCCCCAACATCGCTTCTGTTTCTTCGTCTCGGGGGTGCTCCATAGTTTCTGCAAATATTTACAACATGGAAATTATTATTCAAACATGACAGATGGATATATTAGTGGCAAACGTATAACTAGCTAGCTAATCACAATAAGGAATCATATTAGTGGCCTCGACGCTTCTCTAGGGTTTGGGGTGGCCTCGGCAATGCTTCAAGGGTTTGGGTGGCCTCGACGACAACACTCTTTTAACTTGTTAAATTTGGCTGGCCTCGAGAGAGTTTGTCGGGTAGGGGCGCGGCGGGAGGGGGTAGGAGACCGACATCGTTTTTTTCTAGGGTTTGGGTGTCCTCGAGAGTTTTGGTCGAGCGAGAGGGTCGGGGGGGTGCTCTTGTGGTATAAGTTATCACGGTCGAGAGCGGGTATATATATCGACCGCCCCTCATGTCGAAGTTATTCGGGAGGGGATTATATCGACAACAACGACATACATACATGGGAAAATAATGTTATCGAGGAGGGGGTATATCGACCCCCCCCCTCGTATTGAAGTTATCGGGAGGGGGTATATCGACAACGACATACCCGATAAAAAATAAGACGACGAAGAAGAAATAAAAAGATGAGAAGATCGAAGAAAAAAAGAAGAAAAAAGGAGAAGAAGAAAGGAATAGAGGAGAAGAAGAAAAAATAGAATATTCTTCTTCTCTTTTTTCCCTTTTTTCCTCTTCTTATTTATTTCTCCTCTTCTTCCTCTCCTCTTCTTCTCCTTTTTCTTTTCCTTCTTCCTAAACTAAACATAAACTAAAATAATCCTAAAACTAAACGAAACTTCTCCTCCTCCCTTTCTTTTCTTCATCTTTTTTTCATCCTAAAACTTTATGAACAAAATTACAACAGAAAAAAAAACAATAAAAATTCTATGAACAAAATTACAATAGAAAAAAAATAAAAATTCTATGAACAAAATTACAACAGAAAAAAACCATTAAAATTCTATAAAAAAATGACATATTCTTTGCATATGAACATACAAACATTTGCATATTCTACAATAATATCACCAAAAAAATTCTATGAACAGAAAAAAATCCGAACTTTTGCATATGAACATACATACATCATCATCGTCATCATCTACTACTACAATATGAACAAAAAAATCTATATATGTGAATAGGGCCTTCGTCGGCGACGTCGGGGCGGGCGGCGGCGGCGTTGGGGCGCGGGGGGAAGGGGGAGAGGAGGGGAAACATCGCGGTGAGGCTCATAGTGCAGGCGAGCGGCGGCGAGGTCGGGGCAGGGCTCGGCGACGGCGAGGTCGGGGCAGGGCGCGTCGAGGTCGGGGCAGGGTACGGCAAGGCCGGGGTAGGGGTGACGGCGACGACGGAGACGGCGGTCGGGGGCGGCAGCCTGGCGGCGTCGATGTCGTCGGGGCGGCAACTGCGAGATGAGAAATGGAAATTTTCACAAGTCTTGCTTATATACACGAAGCATTGGTCCCGGTTCGTGCCACCAACCGGGACCAAAGGTCTCTTTTCAGCAGCCCAAAGGGCGGGGGGTCCCGGTTGGTGGCACCAACCGGGACTAAAGGGGTGGCATTGGTTCCGGTTGGTGCCACGAAGCAGGACCAAAGGCCCCCTTTCGTCCCTGTTCGAGCCACGAACCAGGACCAATGGTCTTGTGCTGGAACTGTCGCGGTGTGGTGGGATGTTTAGTCCCACCCCTAGCCGAGAGGCTTCGATAGTGGTTTATAAGCGTTGTTGCGCTGACCACTTCGAACTCCTCTCTAATGCAGGCTTACGGGCCTAAAGTCACTTTTATCTGCCTGTGGGCCTACTGGGCCTAATGCGGGCCTGAATCCTGGTCCATGGGTGGGTTTCTAGTCGTATTCACGCCGTGGTGGCCCAGTAGGTGGCATTTTTTATTTTTTCCAGTTTTTTTTATTATCTTTGTTGCTTTATTTATTTTATTTTGTTTTTATTTACAACAAAATACTTACTATTTTTCAGTGATTCTTTTTGATTTTAGGTAATAAAAATAATAAACTTTCTGTTAGTGCCATTAGTTTTCCAATTTGAATAGTTTAAATTTGAATTCTTTGAAATTTGTGTGAGTCACTACTTTGTGATTAACTTTACTATAAAAATAAAATACTTGCTGTTTTTCAGTGATTCTTTTTGATTTTAGGTAATAAAAATAATAAACTTTTTGTTAGTGCCATTATTTTTCCAATTTGAATAGTTTAAATTTGAATTCTTTGAAATTTATGTGGATCACTAGTTTGTGATTAACTTTACTATAAAAATAAAATACTTACTGTCTTTCAGTGATTGTTTTTTATTTTAGGTAATAAAAATAATAAACTTTCTGTTAGTGCAATTGGTTTTCCAATTTGAATAGTTTAAATTTGAATTATTTGAAATTTGTGAGAATCACTAGTTTGTGATTAACTTTACTATAAAAATAAAATACGTACTGTTTTTAGCGATTCTTTTTTATTTTAGGTAATAAAAATAATAAACTTTCTGTTAGTGTCATTAGTTTTCTAATTTGAATAGTTTAAATTTGAATTCTTTGAAATTTGTGTGAATCACTAGTTTGTGATTAACTTTACTATAAAAATAAAATACTTACTGTTTTTTAGTGATTCTTTTTGATTTTAGGTAATAAAAATAATAAACTTTCTGTTAGTGCCATTAGTTTTCCAATTTGAATAGTTTAAATTTGAATTCTTTAAAATTTGTGTGAATCACTAGTTTGTGATTAACTTTACTATAAAATAGATTTTGGAGTGATTCTTTTTCCTGTTATTTAATATTACAGTGTTTTATCATTATATTCAAAAAAAAATTTATATTTTAGTTTCTAACAATTTTTTTATGATAATTCTTTTTGCTATTAAAGTTTCTAACAAAAAAAGTTATTTATGAAAATTCTTTTTGCTTATAATGTTTTGAACAGAAAATACTTTGATAATTTTAGTTGTATAAATTTTATATAATTTTAGTTTCAATAATACTAGAGGTTTATGAAAGCTTTTTAGTTGATTCCTTTTGCTATTAGAGTTTCATTAAAGTTTTCTAGTTCATTGTTTTTTCTATTAGAGTTTCATTAAAGTTTTCTAGTTCATTCTTTTAGTTTATTATTTTTTCTATCAGAGTTTCATAAAAGTTTTCTAGTTCATTATTTTTGCTATTAGTTCATTCTTTTTGCACTAAATGATCCTGAAATTGAAAACCACTACAAATGAACTCTGAAAAGGTTGAAAGTTGGCATGGTATCATCATTTCACCCATATAGCATGTGCTAAAAAGTAGAGATGGTTACGGCAAAAACTAGATGCACTTCGTGTACAAAATGCACAATCTCTTTCGAAGTATCAGGGTTTCATACAAAAACTCATCTATTACAAAGGGATTTCATTTTTTTGAACTTATTTGAACTCCAGACTTTTTGTGTGTTCATAATGCACCATTCAAAGCCACATCATCAATTTTCAACCCTTTCTGACTTCATTTGTTATTTTTTCATGTAACCATTCTGCTTGTTTGCCTCAGCCACTTCGAGAAACATAATTATGTGTGTCTGTCATCGTACATCCATTGCCGGTTCATCTGCTTGCATTATATATAATTATGTGTGTCAAAAACCATTACAGATTCACATGGATAGATAAATGACCAAATTAATAAAAGTTCATCATCACATTAAAACCAAAGTACATATATAGTTCAAATTGAACAACATATAGCTCTCCAGAGCATCTACTTAAACCATACATTGAAACTATTTAAAACATTTCAATGCAACAACAAATGCGATCATTATCACACAACCAAGGTAACAATTGAACCAACGGTATAATGCTACCAAGCCTCGATATGAATGGCATATTTCGTA
Source organism: Triticum urartu (assembly GCF_056163025.1). Classification (NCBI taxonomy): domain Eukaryota; kingdom Viridiplantae; phylum Streptophyta; class Magnoliopsida; order Poales; family Poaceae; genus Triticum; species Triticum urartu. The sequence goes on from NC_141874.1 coordinate 640,369,181, forward strand.
ATCTTTCTCATCTTCAACCGCATTGCATCCATCTTGATCTTGTGATCATCGACGACATCCGCAATATGCAACTCCAATATCATCTTCTCCTCCTCAATTTGTTTTTAATTTTTTCCTTCAAGTAATTGTTTTCTTGTTCAACTAAATTTAACCTATCGACAATAGGGTCGGTTCGAATTTCTGGTTCAACTACCTCCTAGATAAATAAAACTATGTCACATTGGTTGGCATAATTGTCATAAACAATAAATGAACCAAATAGTTATAAGAAGATAATATATACCACATCTGAATCATAGTCAGGACGAGGGCCGACGGGGGCGGTTACCAAAACCATCACACTATATTATAACAAGCAATAGTAATAGTAAGAAAATTAGACAAGTATCTATCTAAAGTAAGAATATGTTTTCTTTCAGAAAGAAGATAAGAACAAGAGGCTCACCACGGTGGTGCCGGCGACGAGATCGACACAGGCGATCGACGGCGGTGAAGACAGGGATGGGACGTGACGGACCGCTAAACCTATGCAAATCTCGGGGAAAATGGAGCTTGGAGGTCGAGCTTCGAGAGGAGAAAGCTTAACTAGTGTGGCTCGGGCATTTCATCGAACATCTCATGTGCATAGGAGGTGAGCTAGAGCACCCAAATGCCCTCCCCTCGCCGGCCAGAAAAAACAGAGCACTGTGGAGTGCTCTGCTGCGGCGATGGGATATATATAGTCAGCTCATTTGTCCCGGTTTGTGGCTGAAACCGAGACAAATGGGTCCAGACGAACCGGGACCAATGCCCACGAGGCCCCGGCCAGCCCCCGGACTCATGAACCGGGACATGTACTCTCATGGGTCCCGGTTCGTGACTGAACCGGGACTAATGGGCTGGCCAGGCCCGAACCAAAGCCCTATTTTCTACTAGTGATGATACTCCCAGTACAACCAGGCTACTAAGATATAGGCATTAAAAGTGCACCGAAATTGTTTACACATTCAATTTGGAACGATTAAGCATTATATCTGCGTGGTCGAACGTATATTTCTTTTTTTTTGCTGGGCAAACGTACACGTCACTCCATCGATCTTCATTTCTTCGGCGCGAGAACACGATGAAGGATCCATCTGGTACTGGTGGGTGTTGACAGATACATGATCTAGCAAAATGCCATGTGGCTTCAACACCGCTTTGGCAATCTTCAACACCAAAACAAACGTGCCGCCTCTTTCAAAAAAAATATGAAAAGGTGCCGCCCCCATTTTCGACGCTTCTCCGGCGTACCATATATATACCCCCAAAGGAAAACATTTTAGGATCGAACAGAGCTTGGCACTTGATTCCACTCAGAGACTGCAGCGAGAGTGGAGACATTGCACGAGTCACCGACCTTACGAGACCTACACAGATGGTACGTACTAATGTCGTCTAAGCAATATCAAATAACTAGATTAGTGCACACACTCTATGGTCAGATTCATCTGTAGTTTATAGAGTAGTAATAACAACTAGTACGTACGTGCTGGTGAATTGGCGATAAATGCAGGTGCGTCCGCGTGAGACGTGCTTACTAATTACTCTTGCAGGGCATCATCGGCATCCGCACGGCCACCCTGCTCCTCGCTGCCCTCGCGTGGCGTAGTGTGCTCGTTGCCGCCGCCGGCGAGGCGGACGGCGTGTTCAACGTCAAGGACTACGGTGCTCGAGGCGACGGCACCACGGACGACACCAAGGTACGTACGCACGCGCGCGACGCCCGAGTTGACGTTGCGCTCTCGATCGATATAGCTCACGCATACGTGACGGCCGGATGTGTGTTGACTATCTGTCCTGCGTGCGAAGGCGTTCATAGACGCATGGAGCGCGGCGTGCGGCGCCAGAGGCTCGTCGGCGTCGCTGCTCGTACCGGCGGGCAAGTCCTTCCTCGTCGGCCCCGCCAGATTCAGCGGGCCCTGCGCCTCCACCAGAATTACCGTCCAGGCACGCATGCACCGTCCGTCTTTCCTGATCTGCTCTTAGATCTGGGCCGTGGTTTGCGTGGCTTCATCTGACGGTCAGGAAATCTGCTGCCCTTGCTTTGACTGTCGTAGGTCATGGGCACGATTACGGCGCCACCGCCGGGCGCATGGAGCGGGCAGAAATATTGGATGATGTTCTACCAGGTCCAGGGGCTCACGGTTACCGGCGGCAGCACCGGCTTGCTCGACGGCAGAGGCCGGTCGTGGTGGTGGAGCGATCAATGCAACCGCTACGGTGTGAGAGCCCAACTCACCTCTTGCAAGAAAGAACGAAAATCTTTTAATTCCTCCGTGCATTTGTGCCTTTAGATTCATTTGTCAAATCTTCGTCTGAGAGAAAGTGTATTTAATTGTCTATCTTTTCTTCAAGGCGAAGCATTTATCAGTTTTCACTCACCTGTTATTGTTCTTTTCTTTCAGGACATATATAAGGCGCCGACGGTTAGTACAAACGTGTAAAGCAAGTATAGTGTCGGAGGCGGATTTGTGGTTTATGGGGACACCTACACACTATATGAGAAAAAAAATAGTAATTCAACAAAAAGTCAAAAATTCCTGAAAATATTTTTGAAATAAACTTGACCTTCTATTGTACTAGTGAGAAAAAATTCATAAAAAGAAAATTTCCCTTTGACTTCTTTTAAAAAAAAGACAAATTTTTGGCTAAAATAGTGTGAATAGTGACCTATAATAGCAAATAAATTTTGTCTTTTTTGCTGTGAGGTCAACTTTTGTTTTTTTTCATGGAAAATTATATTCTAGTGCAAAATTAAGTCAAGTTTTTTGTCAAAATAGTTCTTAGCTATTTTGACTTTTTAAATATTTTAAAAAATCCCCATATAGGGTGCATATAGGAACACAAATGTATTTCCCGTATAGTGTCTAGATAATTAGCATTCGCAAATCAACATGCATGTAACCTCATTGCGTACTGCGTGCCACCGCATGGATCGATACAGGCCTTGGTGGTCATGAACTGCACCGACGTGGAGCTGAGCAAATTCAGCAGCAAGAACAGCCCGCAGATGCATATTGCCGTCAGCCAGAGCAGCAAGGTCCACCTGACGCAGCTGACCACCACCGCGCCCTGGGACAGCCCCAACACCGACGGCGTGCACATCGACCAGAGCGAAGACGTCCGCGTCACCAGATCGACCATGGGCACCGGCGGCGAATGCGTCTCCATCGGCCCCGGGAGCCGATTCGTCACCGTGGACGGAATCGTCTGCGGCCCCGGCCGTGCTGTAAGGTAACAAAGGGTTACAATAAGGAGGCTTCTTCCATCTGCATTTTCTATTTACCATGCACTCCAAGAAGAGGAGTAAAATGACGTGATTGTGTTTCTTGGCTAGTGTGGGGAGCCTTGGCAAGAAGGGAGCAACCGAATCCGTGGAGTACATCGACGTAAAAAACGTCCAGTTCATCAATACCTCGAGTGGAGCAAGGATCAAGACGTGGCAGGTACAGTACTGAGGTGCCATGAAACCAAGCTGAAACCGGCCTTCTCTTACTAACTTCCGGGTGATTACACTGTTTCTTCGCACTGCAGGGTGGGAAAGGTTACGCGAGATCCATCTCCTTCACCAACATAAACTTCACCAACGTGGACAATCCTGTGGTCATCAACCAGTTCTACGCAGACCCCTACCACATCCCAAACATGGTAGTAGTGCATGTGTTCATTAACTGTTGGACTATCTGTGTACGTGTGGAGCAGCTAGTGCTAATGTTTGTGCGTCTTCTTTTGGGGATCATAATTTGCCGTAGGGGGCGGTGGCGGTGAGCAACATAACGTACACGAACCTCAAGGGGACTTCGAGGTACAGGACGGCCGTCGAGTTCGTCTGCAGCGAGAGCGGCAGCTGCACCAACATCCACGTCAACTCCGTGGCGATCACATTTCCGTACGGAGAAGCCCTGGCCCTCTGCCAGAACGCGCAAGGGGACACCTCCGGATATGTCTACCCCAAGATCCCTTGCCTTAGATAATGTATGTAACAAAAAAAATAGATAATGTAATAATACCCAGCCCAGGGTTTAGGAGTGCATTTGGAGAGAGTGTCCGGTGATGCCATCTCCCACATGTTCCCATGCTCCAATTTCAAATAAATGTGTTTAAAATGTTTCAAAAATTCTGGAGAAATTTGTGAATCTTTGCAAGGAATATGTCTACAACCCTTAAAAATTGCAAATCGGCTGAACTTCTGACTTCTGGAATGCCCCTATTTCTTGGACGACCTCTTCTGCTAGAAAACACGATCCACAAATTCGAAGGCGTAGCCAACTAAAAATAGAAAAAACAAACACAGGCATGAAAATGAGGCCAGTCGATTAAAGAAAAAAAGGCAGGGCTACGACAAATAACAAGGAAAGAGAATCAGGCCCGAGCACATGGATGACATCATCGATGAGATTTACTAAGTGAGCAAGATGGGGGAATTCGGAGATAACTAGTTTTTTTAGAGAACAGAAATAACTAGTTAAGGGTTACCCCTTTGCAAAAGTCATTCCCCACCTTTTTAGGTGGTTGCAAGTAGCACATCTGGGAATTTCTCTTTTTCAGTAGACTCGTTTATTCAATACTTTTTATCTCTTGAACCGTTTTGATGGTTGGATTTCTCGCTTTGACCTCTTCAAAACTTCCCATGTTAATAAGTTTTGACCAAAAAAATTCATGAAAAAACAGCAACCGGAAAAAGCAAATACCGAATAAAAATAAATCTGATAAAAAAATAACATCAACCAAAAAAGACGAAAGAGAAAAAACCAGAGCCTGGAAGCATAGTTATGGTTTTTCACCTTTTTCCACTTTTCGAGAAGCACAGACTTTCTTTTCCCGAGAAGTATAGCGTGGGGAGCAAATATGTGATTTCTCATGGAAGCAGATTTTTAAAAGTGTTTCTCGCGAAAGCAAATCTATACTTCTCTTGGGTGCACATATTTTTTTTTGATTTTGAGAACCACAGTTGTACTTCTCACGAAAGAAAATCCGTGATTCCGTGAGAAGCAAATATGTGCTTCTTGTAAAACCATGGTTTTTCATTCCTTTTCAAGATGATAGATGTACTTCGCAAAAGAAAATAAAAAAGCTTTTCCTAAACCTGGGAAAACCAAGCAAAAACCTAAAGGCCAAAAAAAAAATCTAATGTGAACAGAAAAAAAATTAGATGGAGCGTTCAGTACGGACATGTGACGGCTGCTGGACGCACCACTTGATACGCTCACATACCACAAAAGAGACCCTTGCGAGTCAATCTGACAATCGGGTCGGGTTTGGTCAGGTCAACCTTTACCAGACCCATGCCCGGAACACTAATCGGGTCTGCCATAAACCCACGACCCTACCCATGGGTTGAATCTCATGCCCATGCCCGAACCCATCGGGTTACCCGACTCAATCAGGCACCCATCAGGCATAATTCATTTATTTATTATTTAATTTATATGCTCCCTGCGGACCCATGCACTTTCTGGGAACCAAGGATTTCTACTAGCGTACCTTGGTTCCCAGAACAATGGGTCGGATTGCCGCCCATGGCTTAGTTGGTCTCCGGAAATTCTAAAACAAAAGGTGTGCACCAGTACCGGGCCTGGCCCATTTTCGGCCCTGTGAGCGAGCGCTAGCTACAGGCGATACATACTAGTCCCCTGTATTTCTCAAAAAAAAATACTAGTCTCCTGTATATCTTTTCCTAATCTTTCCCTAATAATAAAGCACGGATTGACTCCGTGGGTTCACCGTCACAATACGCTTTCTTCTCGTGTCATAATACGCTTTTACGAATCACAATATAAATGAGGTGGTACTAATCTTCCAAGCACGCAATTAATCCAGATTTTCGTTGTCCATCGTCCGAGACGGACCACATTATTTTCCACTGGCCCAGCTTGGCCCATCTAAGCTGGCAAATGATGCAAAAATAGCGGAGGTACTTGGAGTCGAACTCAGGTTCTCCCGCTCAGCGTAAAAAGCTTCGACCAGTTGACGTAGCCCATGTTTGTGTGTTCTATGTAAGAGGGTTCGTCGAATTATGAATAATCCCACCTCGGCCGTCTACAGGGTTCGTCCAATTATGAATAGTCCCACCTCGGCCCTCTACATCCAACCATACCAGTTTATATACGTGCAAAATTTGCACATATCCAAAAATTGGCTGATGGATGATTACCACCTAAGTGGTGAGATAACGGATGTGGGATGTAGGCAGAAATTGCCATGGAGTCCACAAGAGACACGAATCGATGCTATATATAAAAACCAGGCCAATTAAGATTAAGACGACAACATGCTGCACGTCGGCGGGAAACAAAAGGCCCTCATGATGATGGGGTTGGTCCTCTGATGACCTGATATCCCAAATATTAATAGAGTCTTCAGATATCCTCAATGAATTGCTATGCTGGAATAACAAAGAACTAGAAATTTATTTATTTACTTTGCACATGTTGCAAGGTTCTTGCCACATGTTTCTATAAATAGGGTGGAGGCAATTTATACATAGTTCATCTTTCATGTTGAGTAAGGATTTTTGACTGTCGACATGGAGCCAAAATTATGCAGAAGTTGAAAATGTGCATATGGATATAGTTCTCTCGATTGGTTTGCTTGCGGCTGCAATTATTATTCTACATGTTAGATTGCTTGCTGCTATTACTTCATATTTATAGATATTGCCCTTTTTCTCTTTTAGTTTTAAATTTTAAGAATGAACAAATAATGTAAAGAATGAACTAACAATTAAAACTTAGTTGTTCAGACAGATCAATTTACTTGAAATCATAACCCATATCCTGACCAAATGAACTATCCTTTTTTTCATTATCAGGGACTATCGTTCAACGACATGGTTCCTTGGTCAGGCAGATTAGTAGAAATAATAAACATTGTTTTTCACGTTGCAATGCACGGGCATTTGTCTAATCTATATCTATATCTATATATATACCTACTATTAAAGGGAGGTGATATTTTTGGTTTCGTCCCGCTTAGTTGGTCCTACATTACGTGTTTTCTTTGGTTTTCGTCCATGACGTGTCATTCGTATATGGTCTCCTGCCTGGTTCCTACGAGGTGGGATTATTCGACACTGTAGCGGCCGTTGCACCCTACCTACTCCAAGATTTGAGAAAAAGTCCAGCCCAACCAAAAGCCCATTGTAGAAAAAGGTTTGCGTTGCTGATCAGTACATAGCTAGCCTCAAGATCGCTGGTCCAGGAGTAGAGGATCGTCGAAGGAGGATGTGCGGTAATGCATCGCTTTATAGGGGGGTTGTTTGTGGTATCGATTGACAACTAGCCCGGAACCGTTTACGGAGGTAGCCGATTACAACGTGCACGTGCCAAACGCCTGTACGTTCTGCGGGGATACTTTTTTATCCCGTTGCAACACACGAGCATATTTGCTATGAAATATAAAGAAACCTCAAATGATTTTTTTGAAAATGTTTATAGTTTTTAGTTTGGTGTGTAATATTTAAAGTCATGACAAAAAAATATTACCTACTAATTTGAGGTGTGTGGTATTTTTTTCTCCCATTGCAACGCACGGGCTCTTTTGTTAGTCTATCCCTAATAATAAAGCACGGATTGACTCCATGGGTTCACCGTCACAATACGCTTCTTTCCGTGATTTTACGCTTTCAGTTTGAATTTAATACATATTCGAGGTGGTACTAATATTTTCATCTGTACACCTAAGACGTGTTTTCGTTCACCGTTCGTTGCGTCCTACCGACTTCAGCCTATTCGCTGCGTCCTAACGACTTGGGCCTGCAGGCTGGGCCTGTTCGCTGCGTCCTACCGACTTGGGCCTGTTTACTGCATCCTAACGACTTGGGCCAGCAGGCTGGGTCGTCGGCCCAGCTTTAGTGCAACGCGAGAAGAAGAAAAAAAATACACGCGTGCATGAGGAATCAAACTCACAACCTACCATCCTAACGACTTGGGCCAGCAGCCTGGGTCGTCGGCCCAGCTTTAGTGCAACGCGAGAAGAAGAAAAAAAAATACACACGTGCATGAGGAATTGAACTCACAGCCTACCATCTCGTAAAATAGACACCAGCCAGCTGAACTATGCCAACCTATGTTAATTTATAGCGGTTTTTTTTTATCAAAAGTACCATCTCGCCTTTCTAAAAGCAACCAGTAATTTATATACCTGTTCAAATTACCTATCATTAATCACCTTAATATACGCCTCGGAAATTGGTAATCGGAGGATGAGGAGTTGGTGGGTTCTTGAAAAAAAGAGGAAAGGAAGGATTGTGTAAGGCAGAAATATTGTGGGCAATCGAATGGGGCAAAAAGAAATCAATACTATTGTGGGATAATTAATTAAGGAATTGAGAAATATTATTGCATGCATGATAAAAGGATTCCTAAAAAATATGGTGGGCAATTAAACTGGAGAAATTAAGAGAGATTCCTCATACATCGCTGCATATAATAAAAAGGTGAGTCCTATATGAGTTATTTAAGAAAGGGATCCAATGCATGCGTACTTGCATTGCACCTTGTACATGGGCGCCTTTTGCAACAAGGAACTTGCTAAAACGTGCATCCATCAGTAAATGAGGAAATTATCTTATGAAAATAGTCAATTTGGTTAATCACCATGTTAATTTCCTAATGCATCCATCATACTTTTTTTATGATTTTTTTCTGCATCCATCATACTTGCATTGCTAAGTAAACGGGATTCAGGCTAACTGGCGGCCAATTAAAAAGGAAACCTACGAGACACACTACATGCTTGCTGCATAATTAATATCCAAAAAAAAGAAACAAGTGACTTGCTGCTAGGCTATTGATGTTGTTTGCTAGCTGATTACAGGTATTACCTTAATGCATGCCTTCTATTTGATGTTACTAAAACATATTCTCAATCTCTTTCTCCACACCATCTTATGCATGCAATGACCACGACAACTATGTGCTCTCCTTTTGTTTTCAGCTCCGCATGCTCGAGAATGGTCACAAACGCAAATCCCGCTTTTTATGGGTCCAAAAATTCTTTCGCAAAACAATTCATCTTTTTCTGGTTATTGGTTATCCCGTCTGAGCATGCAACATACATGATGAAACATCACACTTCAATGGAAGGTTGCATTAATTAATGCGAATAAGCTCACTGTCTGAGGTACTCCCTCCATTTTTGTTTGTTGGGCGCATCTCCAAATCCTTGATTTTTCAGAATAGGAGAGATTTAAGGCGTGTTTCATTAATCACAGAATTAATTGTGGTGTTTGGTGCATGCGGTGCTCTCTTTCCTTTCTCCTTCCAATTCTGCATGCAAGTGGGAACACGTCAGTTTTTGTTGAGGTGTGAATGGAGAAGGATTTGCATGCAGCAGCTTTTGATCTCCTTTTCACACCGCATCCCCATTCCTTGGTGTATAAAAGAAGAGCCATTTGCTTTGCTATTCCTTGAACCAGCGAGGTGGAAGCCAAATGGAGAAGGAAGTTGAGGTTCATGGAGAAGGAGAGATGGAGGGCGTCCATGGAGAAGGAGAGGTGGAGGGCGTCCATGGAGAAGGAGAGGTGGAGGGCGAGGTGGATGCCGTCCATGTCGAGGTGGATGGCGATGTGGAGATCACGCAAGGCCAAGTACAAGAACTAGAGGATGAATTTCAGAGGGTTGATAAAAACATCCAGGATCTTTTTCATAGAGTGGATCGTGCAACCAATGTCGACGCTACAGATGCAAGGATTTCGGCTAGGTACGTCCGCACCGCTAACCTCGTGCAAGATGTGTCACACAGAACCTACTCCAACCCGACATCAACTTGCGAGGTGTGCATTCATCCGGCTTTGTGCCTCAAGTGTGGCATCCGCAGTGAGCCTTCCATATTCCTTTGCTTAGGATGTAGGCTCCCGGTACCAAAAGATTTGCGTTCTTGCGAGGCTTGCGGAAATCCTTGCCTGTGTGACAACTTTTGGTGCAAAGATTGTGCGACTACGGTGGCGATAAACAAAGAAGGGGTATGCATAAGGTGCCGTCGCAACCCATCTATCTATCTAGAGGACGAAAAGAAAGTGCATAATGTGCCGGATAGTCAAGTTTAGATTCGCCGGATGATGAAAATAAAGTGAGTTGTAATGGTTTTATATGCTTCAAGTTTATGTAAGAAAGTGAGTACGAATATGGTTTTATATAATCTTATTATGAGCTTATCTTGGTGATAGAATATGTAAAAGTGTATGAGTGAACCTGCGGATTATTCACAAAGTAATCAAGGGGAATAGCAATGAAGTATACCATAGGATTTGCGCAAAAAAAAAAGCTACTGCATGATCTATGAACCTGATGGCCGCCCCTTGCATATAGGAGTATTATCTCATGTTGAGTTCAAAACAGTACATTCGCAACACTAGTAGGAGTATTATCTCATGTTGAGTTCAAGTGCTACTGAAAATCTGCCATTACATCTCATGTTGAGTTCAAGTGCTCAATTGCCTGCTCAACATATTCTCTGTCAACTGTCAAACGAACAGGGAGACATCCTTGTCTCTCTAGTGCTTTTTTCTTCAAGTGAGGAACTGCATAGTGCATAGAACCCTTGTGCTTGATGATCTCTCTCATACACGCTTGATGACTCAACCAGATCCTATTAAGCTTTTGATGGGGGTACTCAGCAAGGGATTGATTAACCTATTACACATAAAATTAAAAAACTCAATCAGTTCATAACATTAACCTATGGGAGTAGATATCTTGAACAAATAACATAAAATACTCAAATCGGTGCAAGACCTTTGCGACAATCTCGGGTAGAGTCTTGGGCATCTTTTTATGGAACATTGCTTGAATTGAGGCAAACCAACCAAGATCTAATATGTTTGTGTCAGGAGAATTAGGTGGTTGGTATATCATCCTAATATCCCAACCACCCCTTGCAGCTTCCTGCAAAAAAAGTGGATCATCTGGTTTTATATGAGTCCTAGCATTGTCCTGCTGTACGTAGATGGTGTTTCATCTATCACTCTCAGGCCACTTTTCCTTTATAGCCGGCAGTACGTATTTCACTAAGTACTCCCGACTTTTCTCCCTGTCCACTTTATCGCAGGGCTTCAACTCCCATGCTCCCCTCAACCTAAGAATATAGAAATAAAGAACAAGTAAATAATGTGCATATAAAAATTTAGCAGAAAGTAGGAGTAGTAACAAGAACAAGTACCAACCTATTTTGACTCTTCTTTTTTGCTTGCACCCACTCTGTGTAAGCCCAAACCCCAATCTTGCCATCAAATACACAATTGCCTTGAGCATCATACCTTGGTCTAGCCATTGCGGACAAGAACCTAATTTTTTGAATGTGGTTTTTATGTTTACATTCCCGGTGTGGTGCCTCCTCTCTATGACTCAAATACATGTTCTGGGTCTTCCGCGTGCGATAAAACCATTTCTCATCTATATGAACCACATCCATATCAGCCCTAAATGTGGGATTAATACCGCCTTGGGATGTTAGGCTACTTCGCTCAAGATGCATAAGAGCATACTCCACACGAGCCCTTTCGTTTGCAGCAGTCAAAGAAGGCTTCAATTCACTTGTTATTCGTCTAATTTCCTTCATCTTCAACCTACAACAAAATATCAAAAATATCTCGTTGATAACACTCACCTCCATATAATAAAAGAATGTTGACATGTAGAAAATTGACAACAATCTGATAGTATAACGCTCACCACCGCCAAATAGTGGTAGTTGACAAGTTCAAATGTCCAGCAACTTGTTCTAATGTTGTTCTCTCTCCAGGTGGGATGGCCTCCAATGCATCTATGTAATTAATCCTCTTCCTTCCTGATTTGAGCTTCTGATTGTTTTTGACCCCAGTAATGCCGCCACCTTTTTTAGCCTCCCGCCATACCCTTTGCACTATCCTCCTAGGACAATCACAAGCTAGTGCAACAGCTTTAGAAACACCATGCTTCAACCTTATACCCGTACCATTACGTTTAATGATCTCAGCATATATGTGACGCTTGTCATCTGTATTGTACTGTCTTCTTGTCTCCTTGTTCGACAGAACATCTAGATTCGTAGGAAAAATAATTAGATAAACAAAAAATATGGAAACAAAACTATGCTGTAAATATGCTTACTCAAATCGATTGGTTGTTTTTGGGTTTGTACAGCCTCTTGACTAGGAGGGTATTCGTCGGCATGGGCAAAATTTGGGTTGTATCCACTTCCTCGATAGCCAATGCCCGAACCAGTTGCGTTCTCTCCGTTCATCACATCCAAACCATTGTGTCCACCAGTTCCTTTAGAACACAAACGTGAGAAGAGAACAGCTTTAGAACACAACAGTTTTAGTACTCCTGCAGCAAACACTGCAGTTTTGGTAACGATCTGCAGTTTTAAAACATTGCAGTTTTGGCAACGCCGACGAACACATGAACACAGGACGACGCGCCGTACCTGCACTAGTGCTTGGAGCTGGTACTAAACGCATGCACTAGTGCACTAAACGCAAACACAGTACGACGCGCCGTACCTGCCCCGCCGACGAACATAGGAGCTGGTAGAACATTAGTGTTTACCTTCTGTGCTGGCTGCACTGAACGTGAAGCCTAGTGACTCGCCACCGCTGCCTGTACCTGCCCCGCCGACGAACGAGATCCCGCCGCCACCGCCAAACGAGATCCCGCCGCTGCCAAACGTGAAGCCCACGAACGTAGAACTTGCGATCCCGGCCCCGCCGCCGCTGTCTGTACCTTCCCTGCCGACGGAGCCACTCCAGTTCGACGAACCGGCCTCGTTAGGTGCCGGAGGCAAAGTCGTTGGAGGAGGAAGATGGTCGAACCCAGCCGTGCCGATGGAGATGGATGGAACTCTCGCTCGTCCGGTGAGACCAAGAGGAGGAAGTCCTCCGGGCGGTTGCGCTCTCGGTTGGAAAGCAACCCTAGACAGCCCATGGAGGCCAAGAGGAGGAAGCCGGCGATCTGATTCATCTTGCTGCGTCCGTGCCATTGGACCGAGGAGGCCAAGAGGAGGAAGCCGAAGATGAGCGCCGTCTGTTCGTGAACATCCATCGCCATAGCTACTTATACTGCGCGCGGCGTAGAAGGAAAATCAGGCGGCCAAGAAGGAAACTCGCGCGCGGCACGCGGCGCAGAAGGAAAATCAGGCGCGGAATCGCGCGCGAAAGGAAACTCGCGGCGTAGAAATCGCGCGCGGAAGAAATGCATGCGGAAGGAAAGTACTCGGTCCGGTGCATGCAGAGTAGGAAACGCCAGGGGGAAAAGAAGGAAACCGGTGCATGCAATCAGTTTAATGGACGGGGAGTACTATGCGTCAATTTTACATTTGATTAGGCGCATCTACAGCTAACTGGCTCCGTTTTTCCTTCCAATTAGAAAACACCTAGGTCCCAGAGCCCTCTGAGTTGCGCCTAATAAACTGTAATGGAGGGAGTATACATAATGGTTCACTAAAGGCGGGAAGGAGGACAGGGGCTTAGGAGATGTTGATAACCGACATGGACAAGGAGATGAGGACGGAAGGAAATAGGTCGAGGGATGAGATAGGTAACAATGTCTCCCGTTGCAACGTAAGGGTATCACCGTCGCGGCTTTTTGCACAAAGGTCCCTGTGCTTTTTGGGAATTAACCCGCCGTCCCTCTTTAAGTCGATCTGAGAAAACGTTTCAGTTTTTACAGAAAAAACCCTGCGTTTGTAAGAATCCAACCCGCGATTCCTTCCTCTGTTTCATCTTATCCACACACACTCCTGCTTCCTTTCCAGCCGTGGCGGAGCAGGAGAGGGGAGGGCAGGTTAGAGAGGGAGGGAGGGAAGGAGAGCAGCAGCAAGTGTGGGAGTAGGCGCCCGGAGACGGAGAGCGAGTGGATGAGCGAGGAGAGGCGCTGGGGAGGGTCCAGATCCGGTCAAGGGCGGGGCGACCGGCGGCGGCGGCTTCAACTCCGGGGTGCGAGCTTGCTTCCTGAGAGAGGAAAGAGTGAGCTGAGAGATATGGAGAGAGAGCACGGGAGGGAAGGAGAAAGTAAGAGGGAGGCGCGGCCATGGTTGGTTCTCCGGCGGCATGGGATCGGTGCTCGGGGACGCGAAGATCTAGGGAGGCACTCGGGGGCGAGGTGCGGGTGTCCTCTATTATTGAAGTTTTACCACCATCTGGTGGTGCTTGAGATCAGAGATGGCATACTTTCATTAGCATAGGCCAAATCCCCAGCGCCGCCGGTGTTGTACACCCCTGTACCCCTCGACATCCAGTGCCTCCCGCCTGCCCAACATGAACACCTCCTCAATAGGTACATCTTGATTTTTTTTCCTTGCTAGAGAAAGTCGAGGATTGTTTTGCTGTAGCTATAATCTGAGTTTAGAAGATATACTCCTATCTTTTTGACGTCAATTTTTTCAGTTTATTTTGCTCCAGGATGGTGCCCTTTATGTACATGAACTAATGATTGTGTTCAGAACGTAGAGCAGCTTCTCTGTCCAGTCTCATGTCTTTCTCTTCACCAGAGATCAGTGAGTACTACCGAGCAAAAACGTCCTTCTCTTCGTCATATTTCTTCCTTTTCCTTACTACTACTTTTGTGGCTCCAAATCTCATCATGGCTCTATGTCTGTTCTTTTTGTTGACATGGATTTTACCCTGAAAGTTTCCTTCTGATCTAAAATGTTCTGCTATCTAAATTCATCTGTATATTGTGAATGAGTAGACATTGGTGCAGAAGCCCAATCGGATGAAAATACGGATTATAGAGAGGTGTAATTATTAATTAATTTCTTGCTTTAAAAGATATGCAACTACCAGAGTTTCTTATTTTCATCAATTGGATTATGACCAAAGTGAAAAACTTATGTGGACAGTCTGGCAGATTTCAGTGGCAAGATCTTTGTACAATTGCAGTGGCAGATTTCAGAAATTTGTAGAGCACAGGATTTACAAGAACAAGATATTCTGTCAAGGTGTGTACTTTCTACCCATTGCACTAATCTTTTGCTTTGGGCGATTGGCTAAACGAAAGTACTTCCTTTGAAATAATCTTTCGTGCACACACAAGTAGTATAATCTCTCCATTTCCTTATTTTTTATTCTTCCGTCAATAGTATTTTTTTAGCTACTATTTGCCTTTGGATAAATCACTCATACAATTTTAATGAGGTTCATTCTAGCCGTTTGCTCACGAGAACAAAAACATTTTATCTGTTGGCTAAATGAAAGTACATTCATTAAATTTGCCACTTTTTCCTGCACTCGCAAGTATAATCTCTCCATTTCCTGGATTTTTTTTATTCTTCCGTTAGTGGTATTTCTTTTAGCTACTTTCTGCCATAGCATAAATCGCTCATGTTATTTTAGTAAGATCCACTCCTGCTCTATGCTCACTAGAACGGAAAAATATATATTATATGCTTATTTTAGCGTCGGATTTCGCTCACAGTATCATGGTCATAGATAAAACAGTAATAAACTGCCCTTCTCTGTCAAACTTATCGAGTACAAAGTTGTCATGCTTGATCAGCAAAAGATTTGCGCTTCTTTGGCACATATATATCACAGTACAGTATATGATTTTCACAGTCCTTAATTTAAAATTTTCCTTTTCTGACACAGCCATGGATATCAACAATCAGTCAAGCAAAGAAATATTCATGGGAGATATACGGGGATCCATAAGAATGTGCACCGTATGGCACTACCCTTTTGTCATTGAGCCACCATCACATTTTGGTCAGCAATCAGTTCAAGCAATTCTCAGGGCCATTAGTCAGAAGCTTGAATTTACATCTGAACGAACAATACATCAAGCCACAGAAGAAAGAGTGGTCATCTCTTTTTCTTGGTACAAAGATGCCATACAAGCATTCAGACTTCTGAATCGCACAAGCAGTTTGTATATAAATGGTGTGCCATATCGTTTTAACATGGACACTTCAAAAGAATATCTGCCAGGAGTGGTCGCTGATCACTATGATTATAGTAGCCCTAAAGAGTTTGCCTTGCGTTTGCGTTCACATGTAGTTGCAGTTTTAGCCTTTTAGAAGTATATGGCGTTGCTTAAACTATGTTTCTTTTGGCAACATATGAAATGGAGAAAGTTTTGTTGTTATAGAAAAGTTGGCAATAGCAACTGATATCTGAATTTTGTTTGATGTACTTCCTCTGTTCACTTTTATAAGTCGTTTCAGACAAATGAAATTGAGTTGTTTTGCACACTGTCTGAAACATCTACAAAGACTTATAAAAGTGAACAGAGGGAGTAGCTAATTGTGCACCAACAGGCTATTAAGCACTAGGTCATAAATCATACAATTACTCATGTAATAGGCTATGCTTACGGGGTGTGATGATTTTTTTTCTTCCGGTGCAACGCACGCTGTATCCGCCGGCACTCAGGTCACAGCACGAAGCCACCGGGCGCCGGCCACGCCATTGCCACCAGTTGACCTGCAAAGACAAAGTGAATACTGCGGCAATACTTGCTGGGGATTGCACTTGGCTAGCCGCCGAAGGCGATCTATCACTGTCTAGGTAACTTCCATGCCCATGAAACTACATATTTTTGTCCCCAATTAATGACAGAACAAAAAAACAGAACACATTATAGGCCTAGTTTGGCAGCAATGTCTTTTTAAAACTGTGCTAATCCAAAACCTCAGTTTCTCAACCCAAGGGCAATCAATACCTCGGTTTGTCTAAACCATGGTTTTTCTCTGTTTTGCGAAAACCACCTATTCGTTTGGCAAATGCTGTTTTCTCGTAATTTTTGGCTGACTACAACTAACTCAGCTACACTTAAGCTAGCTGATCAGCATGTAAAAGAGGCCGTCCAATGCATGCAGCCATGCCATGCTAGCCAAGTCCTCTCGGCCACTTCTAGATGCTAGCGGGACTCACTAGATGCATGCTAGATCCCTGATCGGACGGAGAAATCACTGGCAACGACGGCCAGAAGAACATGGACTCGAGAGACCAACGGAACACAAGTTAATCACCTAACAAAAAATTGTCTAATAATTAAGATATAAATTACACTACGATTAGCAGATAATGACGAGGAGTTGGAGGGACTGACTTTTCTCTCGGTTCAGTTTTTAAAAAAGAGGTCGGGACCTCTTTTTTAGATACTGCAAAAAAAACCACGGTATTAGAAATACCACGGTATCTTAAACTACAGTATTTCTTTCATCCAAACACATCAAAGTATTTAATACCAGGGTATTTTTTCTGAAACCATGGTATTCCCAAAAAACTGCAAAAATATCTCTACATCGAGGCACATCGCCGCCACCACGATCCACACGTCCGCCCAAGCCTGGATCACCAACTGAAACTCGTAATCGATGAAAGGTTTGTTCAGAACTTTAGATCTGCAAACACAGATCTATCAGCTTATAGATTCGTTCCGTTGTTAAAACAACTCAAACCCGAGGACGGAGTACGGCGGTCTTTCGCTGTGATAACACTAACTAAATCATGCTGTGCTACTGCTGTGGCAGTACAGGAAAGTTCCCAAATATGCAAGTGTGGCAATTGAAAACGACTAACACAAAGCAACGACCCTGCGGAGCACTAGACTCGTCGCTTGTCAGATATATGCAACGCGGACCAAGGTTCTTCAGCCAGAACTTCGTGCTGAAAATTTTCCGCCGGCGATTATCGTTTCGCCCAAAGCGCTGGCGCGACAAATTGTCAACGACACAGCGCCCCGTCCAAGCTCTTTGATCTTCGGCACAGAAGCCCATCCATAAATTAGTTACCCTGAAGACTCAGGAGCCTCCAGTTTACAGTGCCTAACCAAGGGCACCATGCTGCCACCTCTGCATATCATATAATTTCACCTCAGTTGGTCTCTGCTTTCCACACAGCGAGGAGGCGTTGACATTTTTTGTAATCAACAAAGCAGGGCACGATCACGATTACCCAGTCCCAGCCTTCCCATTAGAAAAGAAGACACCACCATACTACCACCAATCTACCATAGCCATATCTTACACAAGTGTAGCCCACAAACGCTTCAGTGAAACAAAAGCTAATTACACGAGGATATAACCCCCCACCAAAACGCCACCAGGCCACCAGCATCACCATGAAACTACAGACTACTCATCCAAATCCACGGATCGCAAGTTCTGGACAACACCTTACAAGCAGGTCACCGTGGCACCCTCGAACTCCCTCTCGACGACCTTGTCGCCTCTTCATCTAGTCTCGGTATCTCCTGGAAAGCTTCCAGGGAACTGGAAGCAAAGCTCTCCAGAGCCTGAAGCACCAGCCTCAGGTTCACGTGCACGCTGCTACCGTCGATACAATGCGCCTCGTACGTTCGTATCGTCGGGCACCGCTGAAAGCTCTGCTGCTGGCCCGGCACCAAGGCCAGCTTCCTGTTCAACTCGTCACCTTCCTTGTTGATCTCCAGCGCCTTCCTCTCCAACATCTTCATCCACTTGTCCCTCTCTCGAACCGCGACGATCCTTTCGCTTTGATCGAGGTTTTGCTGCTCCCACAGATGGCGCACGCTCGACACGAGGGCCTGCATTGCGTTGACCACATCCTTCTCCGAGATCCTGTCCATGGCTTGAGACCATTTGTTGCAGATGACGAAAATCACCGGAGCGCCTATCCTCCCGGGCGAGTAGGTGGGTGCCTCTTGAGGTTCGTAGTTGAGGCAGAGTGCTAGCCATCCATTGAGTGACTTTACGAAGTTCCTGTGCGCGCTCACCCAGGAGGAAAAGTTGATGATCCATTTAATCAGTTCTAGCTCCAGTTCCATTGCTAAACCAGGGCTGTTGTTTCCACCTGATGTGACCGAAGCCAGGTTTTTGGCTTCTGATATCACTTGAAGTTGAATCTGGTAGGAGTGTAGCTTGTCTTGCCACATTTTTGCAAACCTGAAAAGAGGTGATCAGTTTGTTAGAATCAGCTTGCACCTAATGAGAAATAGATACAGCTTCAGAGAGAACGTATGTCAGAAGAGCAATCAGGAATTTTTATCTTCGGCGCGTAACATGTTTTCACAATGAAATACAGATTATGCAAGAGTAAGACAGACTCCTGGAACAATCCTAGATGTAAATGTATGATTTCATCGTTAGATTCAAATGTGTGCTCCATTCATATGATATGGCAGTGCATAAGATGAAATTAACAGTTCATATCTTATGACTGGCCGACCGAAAAGAACATTTTGCAGCAAGAAATCAGAAAACACAATGAGAAAATTAGAGCAATTATCCTACAGTTTAAAAGGAGACGTACCCTTGGATCAAGGTGTTAACTTGTGGCACTAGTTCCTCATCCCTTACTTTGTTAATTTTTCTTGAAACCTTGGCAATGACACGAACAGCTATCCTTATCTTTGTTGACAGCTTCCTGAGCAAATTTCGAGTTGCGTCAACCTTATGAGCTTCAGCACCCCTTTGATCTAGAAGCTTTAGTCTCTTAGAGTTCTTGGCAAGGCGTAAGCGCATTTTCTCTTCAGCCTACAAGAGAAGTGCCACACAAAGGAGAAATACTGTCAAGTAGGATACATATAGACATGATCTATTGAACCAGTAGTTCTAGTTAGAAGCATATGGGACACTAATCCTTTAAAAAAAGCATATGGGACACTACCCTAATCAATGGTACAAAAGTAGTTCCAATAAAGTGGCAGATCCAGTCAGAAAAAAGTTGATTGCGTCATTTTGATACGATGACCTTGTTAACAAAGTTGGAAGCTATAGTAAATTCTTACCTAGCTTACAAAATAGAAGGAAAAAAAATAAGAACAGCCAGCTTAGCATACCTAATCCTTTTTTAGCAACCAGGGTGAAAACCAGTAGACCTAATCTCAATTGTTCAAGCAACCGCACCATGTTTTCTTGCAAGTTCTTCTATATCCAGCCATTAGGCTTTGAGAAAGATACTTTCCATAGTGGATCTTTATCTAATTGATCATTGATTTATTATCATGCCAAGACCACCTGGACTCCTAAAGTGCACACAAAAATGGTAACATGCTACTCGAGTACCAGAACCAACCAACCAGTTATAAATAGCAACAAGTGAAAATAGTAATGTTTTGCCTTTAATTAGTGGGTGCTGAAAAATTGCAAGACTTTTGCTTGACATGAATCTCCCCACAGAAAAGATTAAGTTTCCCTAGTAGGGGCAGGGTGCCCACTCCATTATTCAGCTCAAGATGCTTTTATTCAAACAAAAAGGCCATTGGACTAAATTAAAAAGCTACCTAAAGATCCAGAAGACCACACCTAGGAAAGGTTGATTCAGATTAAGGTAAGGTAACATGCCGGAGGACCCAGATGACACTGTTTTCAGCGACAGAATTGTAACCTGGCATAGATTACCTTTGTCATATTCACAAGCATTCTTACTCAAATTCCCTTGCACATTTCATGAAGAACTAAAATCACAGCTCAAGATCGGAGACCATTTCTACTCATAGAAAGGTGCTTAACGGAAATATGAGTTTACCTTGACCTCGCCATACAGCTTCCTCTCCCAGAAGTACAGCTTCTCTAGTGTCAAGGATAAGCTCCACGAGTCCACCACCTTGCCTTCTTCCCCAATCACCATGCCCAACATGTCCTCGTCTTTGCACCCCAGATGCGCCACAGAGATTGCGGACATCATCCGTGATGAAGCAGCTTCAAACAATGAAACAGTGAGTCAGATCATTCAGATATGTTGAGATGAAAATGAATCAGATCATTCAGACTCTCTGAACTAGTAGCTCACCGTGGTAGACCGAGTTGCGTCCTTGGTAGCTCGGCCTCCCGACCTCGAGCAGCGGCGCGAGCTCCCTTGCTGCCTCCGCCACCCGGACAAGCTGCGTCTTAACGGCGGTGGCGGCGTCCATCGCATTGCCGACGACCCTCTGCGCCGGCGGCTCTCGTGTCAGCGGGGCCACATTGCGGTATGCTGGTCGCCTGCGTTGTACATTCCTCCGGTTGTCGACCTCCGGGATGGTATTGACAGGACCGAACGAGCCGCGATGGCTGCGGCCGGTTCCAACCGTGGAGTACTCGCTCGCCATCTCCTTCACGACCACTGTTTCCTCGTCGTCCTCCTCCAGCTCCGGAATGCCCTCCTCCTCCCGCACCTCCCGCGAGCTGCGGCTCGGCGTGTACGCGGCGGCTGCGGCAGCCGCGGTGGTGGTGGGGTTGTAGTAGTAGCCGTCGTACGAGTCGTCGTAGTTCTCGAACACATTTAGGAAGTCCCACGACGAGCTCTCCCTCGGCGGCGGAAGTGGAGCCGGAGCCGGAGCCGCTGCCCTCTGCGGCGGCGGTGCGGCGGCCGGCTCACCGCCGTAGGCGTAATACTGCGGGTAGCCGCCGCCAGCAGTTGCCGCATCGAAATCCCCGTAGCGCGCGCGCTCCGACACCGGCGGGCGCTGCGCGACGGCGACCGACGCCGGGGGCGGGCGGCTGCGCGCGTAGTAGAACTGCATCGTGCTCTGCGGCGGCGCCGGGTAGGCGAACGCTGGCTCGGGCGCGTACCCGTAGTAACTCGGCTGCGGGAGCAGCTGCTCGGGGACGCGGCGGGGAGGCGATCCGGGCGGGGAGGAGGCCGAGTCGGATCCGGAGGACGACGTGGGCTCGAAGTCGACATGCGAGGAATGACGGCGGTCCGGGAGCGGCATACCGCCACGACGGCCGCCGCCCTTGCGGTCCTCAGGCAGCGAGAGCCGCGGCGGCTCGGCCTGGAGCCGGAGGAGGAGGTGCAGAGGCGCGGCGAGCGCCTCGTAGGATCCGGCGAGGGCGGCGTGCGCGTCGGCGAGCGCGTAGCGGTGGCGCACGGCGGCGGCGATGAGGTCGGCGCGGCCGCGGCAGAGCGCCACCGCCTCCTGGCTGTCCAGCTTGGAGCCCTTGCACCCCATCGCGCGCGCGCGGGGCGGGCCGCTCCAGCCCAGAGGAGAAACAAAAAGGAGCTCGAGCCGAGCGTAGTGTACCCACCTACTGCTCGCCCCGCATTATGGCGTTCGGTGCGGTTGGCGCGAGGACGACGTCGCGCGAAATGCGGCCGAGCGACAATGGCGACGTGGGGACAAGCAGAAGGGCAGTGAGTAGGGGAGCTGGGCCGGGCTGAGCTGAGCTCGGCTGAGGAGGCAGAGAGGGGGTTGGGGGAAGGCGACGCAGGGAAGGTCTCCGCGGAGGGGCAGCAGGGAAGAGAAGGATCTTCTTTTTTATCGTTTACACTTTTCTTTTGCGGGCCTTGTCGTTTGTCCCGTGGGGGCGCGGGCGTGGACGGAAGTGGAATCAGCAGAGGGGAGAGCCCATGGCGGCCAGTGCGGGGAATGTGAGGATCCGGTGACCATTGGATGGACGGACCGGATTGCGCGGCAGCGAGGGATGGGAGGGACGGGAGGGGAGGGGACCCTTCCTTTGTCAAAGGGCAAGGGAGCGAGTGACGGAGTGGTGGCGGCCTCGGATCCCTAATCTTCCCGGCGTTGGGTTAACTTGGGTTTGGGGGCATACGGTTTTGTTGGCGCGGTGCATTGACGGACGCCTGTACTGCCTGGCTGGCCTGTGTGGATCTACTACCAGGTGTGAGGTTTGCTGGGTCGTGCCGGCTGGCCGGGGTGCAGCGCCGCTGTAGACTGCCTGCCGCTGCTCTGCTCTGTGCTGCCTCCATCCGGCGCTTGCAAACACAAGACCAACATTTGGCTGCTGCTGCTACGTAGTACAGTTTTGGCAGGAAGCATGCGCTATGATCTGTGACCGGTTAAGCTTTGAGGCACTCAAGGGTGAGATGCTTATCTACGAGTGCAGCTTGGATACGCTCGTCCCAACCGGAACCGGGTCCTTTAACATTGAGAAGAGAAGCTACAGTACCCTAACTTTTCTTCTTTCTATTCATATGATTAAGGCTAAAATGACTCAAATTAATTTGTAAATTGATAATGTACTGTATACATTTATAGTAATTCCAGACAATTAAGCTGATGGTGAAATAAAATTGATTTTAAATTATTTACATATACAGTAAATATCAACAGTAAAAACCTGCTAACTACCTACTAACCTTCTTCAACTTCCCTTCTTTATTTTACACCGAAAAAAAAACCTTCTTCAACTTCGCTTCTTTATTTTACACCGCAAAAAAAAAACCTTCTTCAACTTCCCTTCTTTATTTTACACTAATCTAGTACTGTAGCTCTGTGATTCCGTCCCAACGGAGGAGCATTGAATTTGGGACGGGAAGTAACGCCACGGGTCATATCGCCGAATTAGTACAGTGGAGGAGAGTAGCTTCGAGCTGGTGGTAGTAAATTCATGACTTGTTACGTCAAACATTACTCCGTTACTTACAGCGTTTGACGTGCACATAAGGTCATAAGCTACTCTAGGGAGCTGCGGTGATGGCCTAGTGTACCGTACATAAATGACGCCTGTACATGGACGGCTGCAACAGTGGACGTGTGCTACCAGCTTTTGGGGAGCTGCGTTTTCTTTTTCTTGACAAGGCATGGATTTACTGACAAAAAATGAAGTATCGAAACGATTTTTTTTTGGGTGAACTTTGTATTACTCAAGTGGTAAAGCCACGGTTCGTATTACAGAGATCTATAACCTCTGACAAGCCAGAGTTAAGTCAAACGACGGTTCTACTTTCAGTTCTAGCAAATTTTACCAAATAATCACTAACGTTATTTTGGCTACGATAAACATGAGTAAAAACAGTTGTATGAAGATTGCTAAGAAGCTTGATTTCCTCCACCAGCGAGGTAAAGACCTCGCTATCAATGGCCACATCATTTATCATCCTTACAGCTTGCAAAGAGTCCATCTCCACATGTATAGGCAGCTCCGTTCTTTCGATTGCAATTGAAAGTCCCTCCATGCAAGCACTGAGCTCTGCTTCTAAGGCGTTCCGAGAATAGCACTCTGCATGATGTAAAGATGAATCATATCAAAAGGAGAAAGTCGCTTGTGTCCTCCCCCGAGTGCGACCCAGGCGAAACCCTAGCCGCCACTCCAACCCCCCCTCCCCTAGATCTCCCCTCCCCTCGCTGCCGCCGGCAAGCGCCGCCGAGCAAAGCCTGCGCGGCGTCGGCTGTAGCGGCGGGCCTCACTTTTTCCCCTCTCGTGAGGTTAGGGTAGCAGGGTGTCGCTCGGCCAAGGAGAGGCGTGGGGGCGCGGCGAGCCGGCGCTGTGTCACAACCCTAGAATAATTCCATTACTGAGTATCATCATGCATCATGTTAAATTCAAGAAATTGAATTGAGGAATATTCAAAGCCTCAAAAATTATTCTAATAAAGGGCAATGAACCCTAAAAATTGCATTCACTGATTCCAAGAAGTTCTTCTTTAATGTTTGATATTTTTGGCAAGGGTTTTAATCCCAACAAAAATTTATGAACATTTATAGGGATTGAAGAAGTACACCCCTGCAGGGTTATAAATGATCTATTCGAATAGCCGCGTCCTCAGATATGGACTACTTGGAAAGTTTATATGGTTCATAGAGAAGTCGAAATGGGTACTCCAAAATGCGCAAGATCAATGTTAGTACTATGGATGGCCTTCTCGTAGGGAGAGGGGAGCGGATCCATAGTGGTGTATTGATATGGAGAATATGTGGACTCTGGAAGAAATATGCCCTAGAGGAAATAATAAAGTTGTTATTTATATTTCCTTATATCATGATAAATGTTTATTATTCATGCTAGAATTGTATTAATCGGAAACTTAGTACATGTGTGAATACATAGACAAACAAAGTGTCACTAGTATGCCTCTACTAGACTAGTTCGTTGATCAAAGATGGTTAAGTTTCCTAGCCATGGACAAGAGTTGTCATTTGATAAATGGGATCACATCATTAGAGAATGATGTGATTTACTTGACCCATCAGTTAGCTTAGCAATATGATCGTTTAGTTTATTGCTATTGCTTTCTTCATAACTTATACATGTTCCTATGACTATGAGATTATGCAACTCCCGAATACCGGAGGAACACTTAGTGTTCTATCAAACGTCACAACGTAACTGGGTGACTATAAAGATGCTCTACAGGTGTCTCCGATGGTGTTTGTTGAGTTGGCATAGATCGAGATTAGGATTTGTCACTCCATGTATCAGAGAGGTATCTCTGGGCCCTCTCGGTAATGCACATCACTATAAACCTTGCTAGCAAAGTGACTAATGAGTTAGTTGCGGGATGATGCATTACAGAACGAGTAAAGAAACTTGCAGGTAACGAGATTGAACTGGGTATTGAGATACCGACGATCGAATCTCGGGCAAGTAACATACCGATGACAAAGGGAACAACGTAAGTTGTTATGCGGTTTGACTGATAAAGATTTTCGTAGAATATATAGGAACCAATATGAGCATCCAGGTTCCGCTATTGTTTATCGACCGGAAGTGAGTCTAGGTCATGTCTACATAGATCTCGAACCCGTAGGGTCCGCACGCTTAACGTTCGATGACGATCGGTATTATGAGTTTATGTGTTTTGATGTACCGAAGGTAGTTTGCAGTCCCGGATGTGATCACGGACATGAAGAGGAGTCTCAAAATGGTCGAGACATAAAGATCGATATATTGAAAGGCTATGTTTGGACACCGGAATGGTTCCGGATGAGTTCGGGCATTTTCTGGAGTACCGGGAGGTTACCGAACCCCCCGGGGAGTTAATGGGCCTTGTTGGGCCTTAGTGGGAGAGAGGAAGAGGCGGCCAAGGTGGGGGCGCCCCCCTCCCAAGCCCAATCCGAATTGGGAGGAGGGACGGCCCCCCTTTAATTCTCTCCTTCTCCCTCTTCCTTCTTCTCCTACTCCAACTAGGAAAAGGGGGGAAACCTACTCCAACTAGGAGTAGGAATCCCCCTTGGGCGCGCCATAGAGAGGGCCAGCCCTCCCCTCGTCCACTCCTATATATACGGGGGAGGGAGGCACCCAATAGACACACAAGTTGATTGTTTAGCCATGTGCGGTGCCCCCTCCACAGAATTCCACCTCGGTCATATCGTTGTAGTGCTTAGGCAAAGCCCTGCGTCGGTAACTTCATCATCGCCGTCATCGCGCCGTCGTGCTGACGAAACTCTCCCTCGGCCTCATCTGGATCAAGAGTATGAGGGACGTCACCGAGCTGAACGTGTGCAGATCACGGAGGTGTCGTGCGTTCGGTACTTGATCGGTTGGATCATGAAGACGTTCGACTACATCAACCGCGTTTCATAACACTTCCGCTTTCGGTCTACGAGGGTACGTAGACATACTCTCCCCCTCTCGTTGATATGCATCTGCTAGATAGATCTTGCATGATCATAGGGAAAAAATTAAATATTGCGTTTCCCAACAGTGGCATACGAGCCATGTCTATGCGTAGATGTTATATGCACGAGTAGAACACAAAGGAGTTGTGGGCGTGGGTATATACATATTGCTTGCTGTCACTAGTTGATTCTTGATTAAGCGGTATTGTTGGATGAAGCAGCTCAGACCGACATTATGCGTACGCTTACGCGAGACTAGTTCTACCGACGTTCTTCGCACACGGGTGGCTAGTGGGTGTCAGTTTCTCCAACTTTAGTTGAATCGGATTCAATGAACAGGGTTCTTTCTGAAGATCAAAAAGCAATCACTATACCGCGTTGTGGTTTTTGATGCGTAGGTAAGAACGGTTCTTGCTAAGCCCGTAGCAGCCACGTAAAACTTGCAACAACAAAGTAGAGGACGTCTAACTTGTTTTTTGCAGGACATGTTGTGATGTGATATATGGTCAAGACATGATTATATAAATTGTTGTATGAGATGATCATGTTTTGTAACACAGTTATCGGCAACTGGCAGGAGCCGTATGGTTGTTGCTTTATTGTATGAAATGCAATCGCCATGTAATTGCTTTACTTTATCACTAAGCGGCAGCGATAGTTGTAGAAGCAATAGTTGGCGAGACGACAACGATGCTACGATGGAGATCAAGGTGTCAAGCCGGTGACGATGGTGATCATGACAGTGCTTTGGAGATGGAGATCAAAGGCACAAGATGATGATGGCCATATCATATCACTTATATTGATTGCATGTGATGTTTATCCTTTGTGCATATTATTTTGCTTAGTACAGTGGTAGCATTATAAGATGATATCTCACTAAATTTCAAGGTATAAGTGTTCTCCCTCAGTATGTACCGTTGCTACAGTTCGTCATGCCGAGACACCACGTGATGATCGGGTGTGATAAGCTCTACGTTCACATACAACGGGTGCAAGCCAGTTTTGCACAAGCAGAATACTCGGGTTAAACTTGACGAGCCTAGCATATGCAGATATGGCCTCGGAACACTGAGACCGAAAGGTCAAATGTGAATCACATAGTAGATATGATCAACATAGTGATGTTCACCGTTGAAAACTACTCCATCTCACGTGATGATCGGACATGGTTTAGTTGATATGGATCACGTGATCACTTAGATGATTAGAGGGATGTCTATCTAAGTGGGAGTTCTTAAGTAATATGATTAATTGAACTTTAATTTATCATGAACTTAGTACGTGATAGTATTTTGCATGTCCATGTTGTTGTAGATAGATGGCTCGTGCTGTTGTAACGTTGAATTTTAATGCTTTCCTAGAGAAAGCTAAGTTGAAAGATGATGGTAGCAATTACACGGACTGGGTCCGTAACTTGAGGATTATCCTCATTGCTGCACAGAACAATTACGTCCTGGAAGCACCGCTAGGTGACAATCCTGCTACAGGAGCAACACCAGATGTTATGAACGTCTGGCAGAGCAAAGCTGATGACTACTCGATAGTTCAGTGTGTCATGCTATACGACTTAGAACCGGGACTTCAACGACGTTTTGAACGTCATGGAGCATATGAGATGTTCCAGGGGTTGAAGTAACATTTCAAGAAAATGCCCGGATTGAGAGATATGAAGTATCCAATAAGTTCTACAGCTACAAAATGGATGACAATAGTTCTGTCAGTGAACACATACTCAGAATGTCTGGGTACCACAACCACTTGACTCAGCTGGGAATTAATCTTCCTGATGATAGTGTCATTGACAAAGTTCTTCAATCACTGCCACCAAGCTACAAGAGCTTCGTGATGAACTATAATATGCAAGGGATGGATAAGATAATTTCCGAGCTCTTCGCAATGCTAAAGGCTGTGGAGGTAGAAATCAAGGAGCATCAAGCGTTGATGGTCAACAAGACCACCAGTTTCAAGAAGAAGGGCAAAGGGAAGAAGGGGAACTTCAAGAAGAACATCAAGCAAGTTGCTGCTCAAGTGAAGAAGCCCAAGTCCGGACCTAAGCCTGACACTGAGTGCTTCTACTGCAAAGGGACTGGTCACTGGAAGCAGAACTGCTCCAAGTATTTGGCGGATAAGAAGGATAGCAAAGTGAAAGGTATATTTGATATACATGTTATTGATGTCTACCTTACTAATGCTCGCAGTAGCGCCTGGGTATTTGATACTGGTTCTGTTGCTAATATTTGCAACTCAAAACAGGGGCTACCGATTAAGCGAAGATTGGCTAAGGACGAGGTGACGTTGCGCGTGGGAAATGGTTCCAAAGTCGATGTGATCGCCGTTGGCACGCTACCTCTACATCTACCTTCGGTATTAGTTTCAGACCTGAATAATTGTTATTTGGTGCCACCATTAAGCATGAACATTATATCTGGATCTTGTCTGATGCGAGACGGTTATTCATTTAAATCAAAGAATAATGATTGTTCTATTTATATGAGTAATATCTTTTATGGTCATGCAACCTTGATGAGTGGTCTATTTTTACTAAATCTTGATAGTAGTGATACACATACTCATAGTATTGAAGCCAAAATATATAAGTTTAATAATTATAGTGCACTTATTTGTGGCACTGCCATTTAGGTCATATTGGTGTAAAGCGCATGAAGAAACTCCATGTTGATGGGCTTTTGGAATCACTTGATGCTTGCGAACCATGCCTCATGGGCAAGATGAATAAAACTCCGTTCTCCGGAACAATGGAGCGAGCAACAGACTTGTTAGAAATAATACATACTGATGTATGCGGTCCGATGAGTATTGATGCTCCCGCGAGTATCGTTATTTTCTTACCTTCACAGATGATTTAAGCAGATATGGGTATATCTACTTGATGAAACATAAGTCTGGAACATTTGAAAAGTTCAAAGAATTTTCTTAGTGAAGTGGAAAATGAACATAACAAGAAAATAAAATTTCTACGATCTGATCATGGAGGAGAATATTTGAGTTACGAGTCTGGTCTTCATAAA
Organism: Triticum urartu; assembly: GCF_056163025.1. Lineage (NCBI taxonomy): Eukaryota > Viridiplantae > Streptophyta > Magnoliopsida > Poales > Poaceae > Triticum > Triticum urartu. Next base: position 640,398,417 of record NC_141874.1, read on the forward strand.
ACAATTTGGAATAGTTTCGAAACTCACGCCACCCGGAACACCACAGCGTAATGGTGTGTCCGAACGTCGTAATCGTACTTTATTAGATATGGTGCGATCTATGATGTCTCTTACTGATTTACCGCTATCGTTTTGGGGTTATGCTTTAGAGACGGCTGCATTCACGTTAAATAGGGCACCATCTAAATCCATTGAGACGACACCATATGAATTGTGGTTTGGCAAGAAACCCAAGATGTCATTTCTTAAAGTTTGGGGCTGCGATGCTTATGTGAAAAAGTTTCAACCTGATAAGCTCGAACCCAAATCGGAAAAGAGAGGAAGCTAATGATGATGATCATGAAAATTTTGATCAAGTTACTACCGAACCTCGTAGGTCAACCAGAGTAAGATCCGCACCCGAGTGGTACGGTAATCTTGTTCTGGAGGTCATGTTACTTGACCATGACGAACCTACAAACTATGAGGAAGCGATGATGAGCCCAGATTCCGCGAAATGGCTTGAGGCCATGAAATCTGAGATGGGATCCATGTATGAGAACAAAGTGTAGACTTTGGTTGACTTGCCTGATGATCGGCAAGCCATAGAGAATAAATGGATCTTCAAGAAGAAGACTGACGCTGACGGTAACATTACTGTCTACAAAGCTCGACTTATTGCAAAAGATTTTCGACAAGTTCAAGGAGTTGACTACGATGAGACCTTCTCACCCGTAGCGATGCTTAAATCCGTCCGAATCATGTTAGCAATTGCCGCATTTTATGATTATGAAATTTGGCAATTGGATGTCAAAACTACATTCCCTAATGGATATCTTAAAGAAGAGTTGTATATGATGAAACCAGAAGGTTTTGTCGATCCAAAAGGTGCTAACAAAGTGTGAAAGCTCCAGTGATCCATATATGGACTGGTGCAAGCCTCTCGGAGTTGGAATATATGCTTTGATAGTGTGATCAAAGCATATGGTTTTATACAGACTTTTGGAGAAGCTTGTATTTACAAGAAAGTGAGTGGGAGCTCTGTAGCATTTATGATATTATATGTGGATGACATATTGTTGATCAGAAATGATACTGAATTTCTGAATAGCATAAAAGGATACTTGAATAAGTATTTTTCAATGAAAGACCTTGGTGAAGCTGCTTATATAATGGGCATCAAGATCCATATAGATAGATCAAGAAGCTTAATTGGACTTTCACAAAGCACATACCTTGATAAAGTTTTGAAAAAGTTCAAAATGGATCAAGCAAAGAAAGGGTTCTTGCCTGTGTTACAAGGTGTGAAGTTGAGTTAGACTCAATGCCCGACCACTGCAGAAGATAGAGAGAAAATGAAAGTCATTCCCTATGCTTCAGCCATAGGTTCTATCATGTATGCAATGTTGTGTACCAGACCTGATGTGTGCCTTGCTGTTAGTTTAGCAGGGAGGTACCAAAGTAATCTAGGAGTGGATCACTGGACATCGGTCAAGAACATCATGAAATACCTGAAAAGGACTAAGGATATGTTTCTCGTTTATGGAGGTGACAAAGAGCCTGTCGTAAACGGTTACGTCGATGCAAGCTTTGACACTGATCCGGATGACTCTAAGTCACAAACCGGATACGTATTTTTATTGAATTGTGGAGCTGTCAGTTGGTGCAGTCCTAAGCAAAGCATCATGGTGGGATCTACGTGCAAAGTGGAGTACATAGCTGCTTCAGAAGCAGCAAATGAAGGAGTCTGGATGAAGGAGTTCATATCCGATCTAGGTGTCGTACCTAGTGCATCGGGTCCAATGAAAATCTTTTGTGACAACACTGGTGCAATTGCCTTGGCAAAGGAATCCAGATTTCACAAGAGAACCAAGCACATCAAGAGATGCTTCAATTCCATCCGCGATCAAGTCAAGGAGGGAGACATAGAGATTTGCAAGATACATACGGATCTGAATGTTGCTGACCCGTTATTGACTAAGCCTCTCTCACGAGCAAAACATGATCAGCACCAAGACTCCATGGGTTTTAAAATCATTACAATGTAATCTAGATTATTGACTCTAGTGCAAGTGGGAGGCTGAAGGACATATGCCCTAGAGGCAATAATAAAGTTGTTATTTATATTTCCTTATATCATGATAAATGTTTATTACTCATGCTAGAATTGTATAAACCAGAAACTTAGTACATGTGTGAATACATAGACAAATAGTGTGTCTCTAGTATGCCTCTACTAGACTAGCTTGTTAATCAAAGATGGTTAAGTTTCCTAGCCATGGACAAGAGTTGTAATTTGATAAATGGGATCACATCATTAGAGAATGATGTGATTGACTTGACCCATCCGTTAGCTTAGCACTATGATCGTTTAGTTTATTGATATTGCTTTCTCCATAACTTATACATGTTCCTATGACTTTGAGATTATGCAAATCCTGAATACCGGAGGAACACTTAGTGTGCTATCAAGCGTCACAATGTAACTGGGTGACTATAAAGATGCTCTATAGGTGTCTCTGATGGTGTTTGTTGAGTTGGCATAGATCGAGATTAGGATTTGTCACTCCGTGTATCGGAGAGGTATCTCTGGGCCCTCTCGGTAATGCACATCATTATAAGCCTTGCAAGCAATGTGACTAATGAGTTAGTTGCGGGATGATGCATTACGGAATGAGTAAAGAAACTTGCCAGTAACAAGATTGAACTAGGTAGTGAGATACGGACGATCGAATCTCGGGCAAGTAACATACCGATGACCAAGGGAACAATGTATGTTGTTATGCGGTTTGACCGATAAAGATCTTCATAGAATATGTAGGAACCAATATGAGCATCCAGGTTCCGCTATTGGTTATTGACCGGAAGTGAGTCTCGGTCATGTCTACATAGTTCTCGAACCCGTAGGGTCCGCACGCTTAACTTTCAATGACGATCGGTATTATGATTTTATGTGTTTTGATATACCGAAGGAATTTCGGAGTCCCGGATGTGATCACGGACATGACTAGGAGTCTCGAAATGGTCGAGACATAAAGATTGATATATTGGAAGGCTATGTTTGGACACCGGAATGGTTCTGGATGAGTTCGGGCATTTTCCGGAGTATCGGGAGGTTACCGAACCCCCCAGGGAGTCAATGGGCCTTATTGGGCCTTAGTGGGAGAGAGGAGGAGGCGGCCAAGGTGGGGGCGCCCCCCAAGCCCAATCCGGATTGGGAGGGGGGCGGGCCCCCTTTCCTTCTCTCCTTCTCCCTCTTCCTTCTTCTCCTACTCCAACTAGGGAAAGGGGGCAAACCTACTCCAACTAGGAGTAGGAATCCCCCTTGGGCGCGCCATAGAGAGGGCTGGCCCTTCCCTCCTCCACTCCTTTATATACGGGGGAAGGGGGCACCCCATAGACACACAAGTTGATGTTTTAGCCGTGTGCCGTGCCCCCTCCACAGAATTCCACCTCGGTCATATCGTTGTAGTGCTTAGGCGAAGCCCTACATCGGTAACTTCATCATCACCGTCGTCACGCCGTCGTGCTGACGAAAATCTCCCTCGGCCTCAACTGGATCAAGAGTACGAGGGACGTCACCGAGCTGAATGTGTGCAGACCACGGAGGTGTCGTGTGTTCGGTACTTGATCAGTTGGATTGCAAAGACGTTCGACTACATCAACCGCGTTTCATAACGCTTCTGCTTTCGGTCTATGAGGGTACGTAGACATACTCTCCCCCTCTCGTGCTATGCATCTCATATATAGATCTTGCGTGATCGTAGGAAATTTTTTGAAATACTGCGTTTGCCAACAGACTCGTGTGCGATCTCTCACTCAGGATGTCCTGGACCAATGGGTCCTTGGGCTGCCGCCTTATCTCTCATGGGCCGGACTGGTGGGCCGCTCTCCTTTCATCAAAGGAAACGACCCGTGCTCTTGAAGGAAATCTCTGAAGACTTGGCGTATCCTCCAAGCCTGGTTTAGCGTAACCGACATGTTTATGCCCTGATGATGACCGGCCATATGTAACCCTAGGTACCCAAGGTGTTTATATAAAGCAGAGGGTTTAGCCCGTAGGTGAGATAAACCATTACCATCATACCCATCAAGGGTTTAGTTCAACCAATCACGTTGTAGATCTACTCTGTAATTGTCATACAAACACATCAATATAACCAAGCAGGACATAGGGTTTTACCTCCTCGAGAGGGCCCAAACCTGGGTAAACGATGTCTCTTCGTTCCCTATTACCCATCGATCCAAGATCCACAGCTCGTGACCCCCTACCCGAGATCTACCAGTTTTTACACCGACATTGGTGCTTTCATTGAGAGTTCCATTGCACGATCGTCAAAAGATCGATGGCTCGCTTAGTCATCGACGATGGCATCTGCACCGGGGACGTCTTCGTGCCCGGCCAGCTCTTCATGTTTGGCAGCATGTTCTACACGCCAACCCGACCGGCCACCTTGATCTGATCGATAGTTTCGCCCTTGAGCAGGAAATCAAGTTCGACAACCTAGAGTTTGTCGCCGATGCTCGGGGCGATCTAATTTACTGGGTTCTCAGCTTTACCTGAGGGGCACAGTAATCCCGAAGCCTCAACTTCAGACCTCCTCCCCGAACCCATCTCCAGGTCGGACTCTATCTCGGATCTGGCTTCGAGCTCAGATCCGATCTCAGCGTCTGATATGTCTCCAACGTATCTATAATTTTTGATTGCTCCATGCTATGTTATCTACTGTTTTGGACATTATTGGGCTTTATTATCCACTTTTATATTATTTTTGGGACTAACCTATTAACCGGAGGCCCAGCCCAGAATTGCTATTTTTTGCCTGTTTTAGGGTTTCGAAGAAAAGGAATATCAAACGGAGTCCAAACGGAATGAAACCTTCGGAAACATGATTTTCTCATCAGATAAGATCCAGGAGACTTGGACCCTCCGTCAAGAAAGCCACGAGGCGGTCACGAGGGTGGAGGGCGCCCCCCTAGGGCGCGCCCCCTTGCCTCGTGGGCCCCTCGAAGCTCCACCGACTTACTTCTTCCTCCTATATATATCCACGTACCCCCAAATGATCAGATACAGAGCCAAAAACCTAATTCCACCGCCGCAACTTTCTGTATCCACAAGATCCCATCTTGGGGCCTGTTCCGGAGCTCCGCCGGAGGGGGCATCGATCACGGAGGGCTTCTACATCATCATCCAAGCCTCTCCGATGAAGTGTGAGTAGTTTACTTCAGACCTACGGGTCCATAGTTAGTAGCTAGATGGCTTCTTCTCTCTTTTTGGATCTCAATACAATGTTCTCCCCCTCTCTCATGGAGATCTATTCGATGTAATCTTGTTTTTGCGGTGTGTTTGTTTAGATCGATGAATTGTGGGTTTATGATCAAGTCTATCTATGAATAATATTTGAATCTTCTCTAAATTGTTTTATGTATGATTGGTTATCTTTGCAAGTCTCTTCGAATTATCAGTTTGGTTTGGCCGACTAGATTGGTTGTTCTTGCCATGGGAGAAGTGCTTAGCTTTGGGTTCGATCTTGCGGTGTCCTTTCCCAGTGACAGAAGGGGCAGCAAGGCACGTATTGTATCGTTGCCATCGAGGATAACAAGATGGTTTTTTTTATCATATTGCATGAAACTATACCTCTACATCATGTCATCTTGCTTAAGGCGTTACTCTGTTTTTAACTTAATACTCTAGATGCATGCTGGATAGCGGTCGATGAGTGGAGTAATAGTAGTAGATGCAGAATCGTTTCGGTCTACTTGTCTCGGACGTGATGCCTATATACATGATCATACCTAGATATTCTCATAACTATGCTCAATTTTCTATCAATTGCTCAACAGTAATTTGTTCACACACCATAGAATACTTATGCTCTTGAGAGAAGCCACTAGTGAAACCTATGGCCCCTGGGTCTCTTTCTCATCATATCAATCTCCATCACTTTATTATTGCTTTGCTTTTACTTTGCTTTTACCTTTTACTTTGCATCTCTATACCAAAAACACCAAAAATATTATTTATCATCTCTATCATATCTCACTTTCGTAAGTGACCGTGAAGGGATTGACAACCCCTAAGCGCGTTGGTTGCATTGAGCTATTGTTTTTGTGTAGGTATGAGGGACTTGTGCGTAGCCTCCTACTGCATTGATACCTTGGTTCTCAAAAACTGAGGGAAATACTTACGCTACTTTGCTGCATCATCCTCTCCTCTTCGGGGAAATCCAACGCAGTGCTCAAGAAGTAGCAAGAAGAATTTCTGGCGCCGTTGCCGGGGAGTCTGCGCAAAAGTCAACATACCAAGTACCCATCACAATCCCTATCTCCTGCATTACATTGTTTGCCATTTGCCTATCGTTTTCCTCTCCCCCCCAATTCACCCTTGTCGTTTTATTCGCCCTCTCGCTCTCTTTCCGCTTGCCTTTCTTCCTCTATGTCTGAATCAAAAAGGGTTGGGGGTTCTTTCCAGAGTTTTAGTACTTTGGACAACCCCTCTATCCTCGCTAAACTTATAAATAAGGATACTATGGAAAAACCTACCGAAGTTATCAATGAGAGTCTTAATAATTTTGATGAAGATGATTCTGGAATTTTTCATTATTTACTTGATGAATCTTTGAAAGATGCTTGGTATAGACTATTAAGGATCAGGGCTAGCTATGTTCCTCAATATCAAATTGAAGTTTACCTAAAAAGCTTTTATATTGCCCTTCCTTCTTCTTTTAAGCATGTCTTAGATTCTATATTTGAAGAAGGTTTCCTTGAAGGGGATGTCGTAGACACTTATGAAAAAATGAAAACTATATTTGGGCACCTCATGAATGAGAAAGTTGAATCTACATCTCGTTTGCTCTCTTACCAAAATGAATCTATTAAAGAGATAAAGGCTAGCCTAGATACAAACTTCCGTAACATGCTTAATCTTTCTTCTACCATTAATAGCCATGTGCTTTATCAAAATAGAAGGATTAATTCTATAGATAGAAAGTTTGCTCTTTTCTTTCCTAATACCAAAGATGGTAATACCTAGATCTATTCTTGCTTGTTATGCCTAGCTAGGGGCGTTAAACGATAGCGCTTGTTGGGAGGCAACCCAATTTTATTTTTATTCCTTGCTTTTTGCTCCTCTTTAGTAATAAATAAATTATTTAGCCTCTGTTTTGGTTGTGTTTTTGTGTTTAATTACTGTTTGTGCCAAGTAGAACCGTTGGGAAGGCTTGGAGAAAGTCTTGTTGAACTTGCTGTAAAAAACAGAAACTTTAGCGCTCACGAGAACTGCGTTCATTTTTATTTGGAGAGTGCTATTTAGTTAATTGTTTTTGAAGATTATTAATAGATAAATTCCTCAAGTCCATAAATTTATTTTAGAATTTTTGGGGTTCCAGATCTTGTGCTAGCTACAGATTACTACAGACTGTTCTGTTTTTGACAGATTCTGTTTTTTGTGTGTTGTTTGCTTATTTTGATGAATCTATGGCTAGTAAAATAGTTTATAATACATAGAGAAGTTGGAATATATTAATTTTAACACCAATATAAATAAAGAATGAGTTCATTACAGTACCTTGAAGTGGTCTTTTGTTTTCTTTCGCTAACGGAGCTCACGAGTTTTCTACTTTAAGTTATGTGTTGTGAAGTTCTCAAGTTTTGGGTAAAGATTTGATGGATTATGGAACAAGGAGTGGCAAGAGCATAAGCTTGGGGATGCCCATGACACGCCAAGATAATCTAAGGACACCCAAAATCCAAAGCTTGGGGATGCCCCGGAAGGCATCCCCTTTTTCGTCTACTTCAATCGGTAACTTTACTTGGAGCTATATTTTTATTCACCACATGATATGTGTTTTGCTTGAAGCGTCTTTTATGATTTGAGTCTTTGCTTATTAGTTTACCACAATCATCCTTGCTGTACACACATTTTTAGAGAGCCATACATGATTTGGAATTTGATAGAATACTCTATGTGCTTCACTTATATCTTTGAGTTATATAATTTTGCTCTAGTGCTTCACTTATATCTTTTAGAGCACGGTGGTGGATTTGTTTTAGGGAAAACTTTGTTTTTGCCACTCTAGTTTCTGCCCAGTTTGCTTATGCCACTCTATAATTTGACATCTCACTTTTGCCACTCTTAACTTTTGACAATACATCACAAATGCCATTCCATGGCAAAAACAATAATTTTTCATTTCACTTTTGCCACTCTTAGCTTTTGACATGTATCACAATTGCCACTCTAAATTTTTTGCTTTTGCCATGGAATGGCAAAAGTGATATATTGTCAAAAGCTAACAGTGGCAAAAGTGAAATGTCAAATTTTAGAGTGGCATACGCAAAGTGGGCAAAAGCTAGAGTGGCAAAAACAAAGTTTTCCCTTTGTTTTATAGAAACTATTGATCTCTCATGCTTCACTTAGATTATTTTGAGAGTCTTAATAGCATGGTAATTTGCTTAATAATAATATGCTTGGTATTCAAGATTTGTAAAACTTTCTTTTGAGTGCGTTGAATACTAAGAAAAAAATTGATGCTTGATAATTGTTTTGAGATATGAGGATGGTGATATTAGAGTCATGCTAGTTGAGTAGTTGTGAATTTGAGAAATGATTGTGTTAAAGTTTGTGATTCCCGTAGCATGCACGTATGGTGAACCATTATGTGATGAAGTCGGAGCATGATTTATTTATTGATTGTCTTCCTTATGAGTGGCGGTCGGGGACGAGCGATGGTCTTTTCCTACCAATCTATCCCCCTAGGAGCATGCGCGTAATACTTTGCTTTGATAACTTCTAGATTTTTGCAATAAGTATATGAGTTCTTTATGACTAATGTTGAGTCCATGGATTATACGCACTTTCCTTCCTTCCACCATTGCTAGCCTCTCTAATACCGCACACTTTTCGCCGGTATCATACACCCACCAAATACCTTCCTCAAAACAGCCACCATACCTACCTATCATGGCATTGCCATAGCCATTCTGAGATATATTGCCATGCAACTTTCCACCGTTCCATTCATTATGACACGCTCCATCATTGTCATATTGCTAGCATGATCATGTAGTTGACATCGTATTTTTGGCAAAGCCACCATTCACAATTCTTTCATACATGTCACTCTTGATTCATTGCATATCCCGGTACACCACCGGAGGCATTCATATAGAGTCATATTTTGTTCTAAGTATCGAGTTGTAATTGTTGAGTTGTAAGAAAAATAAAAGTGTGATGATCATCATTTTAGAGCATTGTCCCAAGTGAGGAAAGGATGATGGAGACTATGATTCCCCCACAAGTCGGGATGAGACTCCAGACGAAAAATAAAAAAAAGAGGCCATAAAAAAGAGAAGGCCCAAATAAAAAAATGAGAGAAAAGGAGAGAAGGGACAATGTTACTATCCTTTTACCACACTTGTGCTTCAAAGTAGCACCATGATCTTCATGATAGAGAGTCTCTCATTATGTCACTTTCATATACTAGTGGGAATTTTTCATTATAGAACTTGGCTTGTATATTCCAATGATGGGCTTCCTCAAAATGTCCTAGGTCTTCGTGAGCAAGTGAGTTGGATGCACACCCACTTAGTTTCTTTTGAGCTTTCATATACTTATAGCTCTAGTGCATCCGTTGCATGGCAATCCCTACTCACTCACATTGATATCTATTGATGGGCATCTCCATAGCCCGTTGATACGCCTAGTTGATGTGAGACTATCTTCCCCTCCTTTTGTCTTCTCCACAACCACCCTTCTATTCCACATATAGTGCTATATCCATGGCTCACGCTCATGTATTGCGTGAAGATCAAAAAAAAGTTTTGAAAATGTCAAAAGTATGAAACAATTGCTTGGCTTGTCATCGGGGTTGTGCCTGATTTAAATACTTTGTGTGGTGAAGATAGAGCATAGCCAGACTATATGATTTTGTAGGGATAGCTTTCTTTGGCCATGATATTTTGAGAAGACATAATTGCTTTGTTAGTATGCTTGAAGTATTATTATTTTATGTCAACATGAACTTTTGTCTTGAATCTTTTGAATCTGAATATTCATACCACAATTAAGAAGATTTACATTGAAATTATGCCAAGTAGCACTCCGCATCAAAAATTATGTTTTTATCATTTACCTACTCGAGGACGAGCAGGAATTAAGCTTGGGCATGCTTGATACGTCTCCAACGTATCTATAATTTTTGATTGCTCCATGCTATATTATCTACTGTTTTGGACATTATTGGGCTTTATTATCCACTTTTATATTATTTTTGGGACTAACCTACTAACCGGAGGCCCATCCCAGAATTGTTGTTTTTTGCCTGTTTTAGGGTTTCGAAGAAAAGGAATATCAAACGGAGTCCAAACGGAATGAAACCTTCGGAAACGTGATTTTCTCATCAGATAAGATCCAGGAGACTTGGACCCTCCGTCAAGAAAGCCACGAGGCGGTCACGAGGGTGGAGTGCGCCCCCCTTAGGGCATGCCCCCTGCCTCGTGGGCCCCTCGAAGCTCCACCGACGTACTTCTTCCTCCTATATATATCCACATACCCCCAAACGATCAGATACGGAGCCAAAAACCTAATTCCACTGCCGCAACTTTCTGTATCCACAAGATCCCATCTTGGGGCCTTTTCCGGAGCTCCGCCGGAGGGGGCATCGATCACGGAGGGCTTCTACATCATCATCCAAGCCTCTCCGATGAAGTGTGAGTAGTTTACTTCAGACCTACGGGTCCATAGTTAGTAGCTAGATGGCTTCTTCTCTCTTTTTGGATCTCAATACAATGTTCTCCCCCTCTCTCGTGGAGATCTATTCGATGTAATCTTGTTTTTGCGGTGTGTTTGTTGAGACCGATGAATTGCGGGTTTATGATCAAGTCTATCTATGAATAATATTTGAATCTTCTCTGAATTGTTTTATGTATGATTGGTTATCTTTGCAAGTCTCTTCGAATTATCAGTTTGGTTTGGCCTACTAGATTGGTTGTTCTTGCCATGGGAGAAATGCTTAGCTTTGGGTTCGATCTTGCGGTGTCCTTTCCCAGTGACAGAAGAGGCAGCAAGGCACGTATTGTATCATTGCCATCGAGGATAACAATATGGGGTTTTTATCATATTGCATGAAACTATCCCTCTACATCATGTCATCTTGCTTAAGGCGTTACTCTGTTTTTAACTTAATACTCTAGATGCATGCTGGATAGCGGTCGATAAGTGGAGTAATAGTAGTAGATGCAGAATCGTTTCAGTCTACTTGTCTCGGACGTGATGCCTATATACATGATCTTACCTAGATATTCTCATAACTATGCTCAATTCTGTCAGTTGCTCAACAGTAATTTGTTCATGCACCGTAGAATACTTATGCTCTTGAGAGAAGCCACTAGTGAAACCTATGGCCCCCGGGTCTCTTTCTCATCATATCAATCTCCATCACTTTATTATATCTTTGATTTTACTTTGCTTTTACTTTTTTACTTTGCATCTCTATACCAAAAACACCAAAAATATTATTTATCATCTCTATCAGATCTCACTTTCGTAAGTGACCGTGAAGGGATTGACAACCCCTAAGCGCGTTGGTTGCGTTGAGCTATTGTTTTTGTGTAGGTACGAGGGACTTGTGCGTAGCCTCCTACTGGATTGATACCTTGGTTGTCAAAAATTGAGGGAAATACTTACGCAACTTTGCTGCATCATCCTCTCCTCTTTGGGGAAATCCAACGCAGTGCTCAAGAGGTAGCAGCGTCCAAGGACCAGGGGTCAGCCTTGGCCGAACGTACCCCCTACGTAGACATACCGGGGATTAACTCCAAAAGACGCCAGAGTATGAATCCGGCTGACCTCTCGTTGTTAAACGAGACATTAGATCGGATCCAGATGATGCACATCATGAATGGCCTGCCCTTGATCTATGATCAGATCGGACTTGAGGCCAGCCACGGGGAATTTTACGTCCCACCCACCACCCACTTAGTAGCCATTATCGGTGACTTAACCGACATGCTGGACTACGCCTCCGAGGAGGCTGACGACATAGACGAGGATATCAACGTCATGACCTGTACTGCTCCCTCCCCAACCACTCCCAACACGGGAAAGTGGACTGCCACCTCCACTTATGATGTTCACTTGATTGGTGGTTACATCGAGTGGGAATCCATCAAGGGTGATTCCTTGGATTCCCCCCTTGCTATTTTTGGACACACGTTACTTTGATTTTACCACAGAACCATGCTAAAGACGGGGCGGCCCCGAGGGGTACCCGCGAGAGAAATGTAAAGTCGGGTTGACCGTGAGGGTGCCCGCGAGTGATGTGGAGTCGGGTTGATCTGGAGGATACCTGCGAGATAATTATGCGGCACGGCCGGGCATTCTTAGCCCTTGTCGTAAGTCCGTGAGACGGGGCGACAGGACCACATATCATGGGTCATTGATCGTTACCGTGCACTCCCAAGACACTAGCGGTTTGGATATGTGATCCGAGTAGGCCTTTGGCATTTTCGCACTAACCACCACGCAGGAATAAGTATGGGCACTCTGCGTCGTATGTTCTTCCAAAAGCTCACTGACGTCAGCGGTTTAGCGGCACGCGCCCGGGACTCTCCCTCATCCTCAACTGGATCAAGAGCTCGAGAGACGTCATCGTGCTGAATGTGTGCCGAACACGGAGGTGCCGTATGTTCGGTGCTAGGATGGTTGGATCGTGAAGACATTCGACTACATCAACCGCGTTACTAAACGCTTCCGCTTTCGGTCTACGAGGGTACGTAGACACATTCTCCCCTCTTGTTGCTATGCATGTCCTAGATAGATCTTGCATGATCGTAGGAATTTTTTTGAAATACTGCGTTCCCCAACACTTTCGCCCTATACCCGATTATTGCGATCATATGGTGGAGTTCAGGAACCAGCCAACGACTACTACTACCACTACTGCAGGATGCTGCTAACGCGACACTATGATCAGAGACCCTTCGAGAAACTATGTGCAATGCAATAATCGCAAACGGTGCTGTATGAAAGCCGTCAGAACTATGTAAAACGTTTGCGATGACAGATGCATAAAACACGGTTCAGGTTTTATTTTCGTGTGCGATGAAGGGCATACAGTTCAGTTCAATGAACTGTTTGCGATGAGGAGGAACAAAAGAAACGGGCAGCCAGATGAAGGCGTGTGCGATACACAGCATACATTTCACTCGGATGAACTATTTGTGATTAGGCAACACAAAAGGAATGGTCAGCCAGATCAAGGTGTGTGTGATTGAGGGCATACGCTTCAGAAGGATTAACTGTTTGCGATTAGGCAACAGAACAGAAACAGGTCAGCCAGATCAAAGTGTTTGCGATTGATGGCATACACTTCACATGGATGAACTGTTTGTGATTAGCCACAACAAACTTAAACAGTTAGATAGATCAACGTGTGTGTGCTAGACGGGCACGCACATTCTAATTAAAAGAACCATGCGCGATGGTGTTGACATTGCCTATTGCGGTGCACCCTATGGTGCAAACGCCATGTACACGGCCGAGAAGGCGTACGTGGCCACGTTACGCCTTCCGAGAATAGTGCCGCACTTATAACCATCGGTAAATTTTGAGCATGTGTCCCGTCACATTCCAAATTGCAAACCTATTCACACCGATGAAAACCTAAACGGTTTCCCACTTAGGAGTGTATTACTACGCGGTTATAAATACTACTACTCCAAGATGACTGCACATTCCTCCTCAACTCTTCATCCACAAAAAGTCAAAAACAAACAAGTCATTCATCATCGTTCCCTTGCGTCCGCCATGGCTAGCGTGAGTTCTGGGTCGAGAGATTGCCACCAGGGAGAGGCGAGCCTGGAAGGGGGAGCACGGGAGATGTCCCGCCTCGCCGCGAAAGCAGCCAACATGTCCCACTGCATGGCCGTAGCAGCAGAGAGGTCCTGCCGCACCGCCGAAGCAGCACGGAGGACCCGCCACGCCGTCGATGCAGCAGACTGGTCCGGCCGCGCCGCGGAAGCAGAAGAGATGTCCCGCCACGCCGCGAATGCAGCAGAGATGTCGTCCCACGCCGCGGCGGCCTGGAAAATTGCCTCGCGGGCAGGCGAGGACTCTTACAGGCACATGCGTGTCCTCGTCCTCAGGCAGATGGATCAGATCTCCAGGTGGGCGAGGTTGTAGGATGACCTGCAAGCCTCGTTTGAACAGTCTACCGACGTCATCCGTCAACTAAATGAGATCAATGCGAAGCTCCGGCCTGAGCGCGACCTGCTGAGGGCGAAGATCGTCAAAAGTGCGGAGCAGCAGGAGCAGACCACTGCCTTGTTGAAGAGGACCGGCGTCATCGTCGAGAAACTTATGGATGAGAATGCCATGCTGCGCATCGGGCACAGAAGGCTAGTGGAGGAATCCATGGATGCTCTCAACCAGCATCTTGAGGACAAGAAAGAGCTCGTCGTTGCCCGCCGCGGAGATTACTTCCTGCTGTGGCTTCCTTCTTATTTTGCCCTCGTGTATATCGGGCGTTGCTGCATGTGGATTTTTTAATTATGTTTATAAATATGTAAGACAATTATTATCCAATGTCATCGTCCTTATATTCATCATGCTTGTTATAAGTCGTAGTCGATGCTATATAGGTCCGTCGGATCTTACATCAAGATCCGTGCAAAAATTTCTTTTCAAATTTTCATTTTTCTCTCTTAAATCTCAGTCCAGTGAGGCATATAGCCACGCGCGTAGAACCGGTGCTCGAGCGCCATTAATGGAGACGTTGGGAGGGAGGTGCGCGGTGGGTAGCAGTCAAAAGGACTCTCCTCCCGATGAGCACGCGCAGGGGTTTGATTACACACCTCCCATACTCAAATAGCTACCCCGCACGGCACCTCCTAGCCAATAAAAAAAGGGGACGCGTGGACGCACGTAATTGGTAAGTCGAACGCCCACGGTTTCAATAATACTTGCGTTTCCGATTTGTAATGTGATAGCACTTGTTCCAAAATGACTTTGTTAATTGTTAATGTGTGCGCCTTTGCAAATCGGACAGAAAAATTATCATATCATGTTGGTGCCATGTCATGAGACCATGCCAGGTTTCATGATTTTCAGGCGTGTTTTGGAATTACAAGAATTGAAAACCTAGTTTCTCAATCTTTCCGGCCGAGCCACGACGCCCAGATGTTTGAATTTCACTTCCATCTCTTGCATGGGACCTGGAAATTCACCCAAGGACACACATGTGATTTTTAAACAACTTTGGTGCACTGGAGCATGTTCTTGTAGTTTAAATTTGAATTATGCACATTAAATGCCCAAAAACTCACTTAATGTATAAAAAGGCCAAACGAATCCGGAATAATTCCAAAATTTAGCACGGTACTTCTATTTGGTCTAATATGGATGTGTAAAAAAATTAAGGCGGGAGAAGGCAGTGTACGTATGTCGTTTCGCACACGGAGGTGACACGTTCCATCTCGGAACCACGAACCTTCTTGAGGGAAGCTCCGGTTTGCAAGAAGCTTACACCGAAGCTTGTCCCAATTCGGCCAAAAAAATTATTGCAGCATGTTCGTGCCATGTCATGACACCATGCCAAGTTTCACGATTTCCAGGCGTGTTTTGGAATTACAGGAATTAAAAAACCAAGTTTCTCAATCTTTCCGGCCGAGCCACGACGCTCAGATGTTTGAATTTCACTCCCATATCTTGCATGCGACCTAGAAATTCACCCAAGGACACACATGTGATTTTTCAAACAACTTTAGTGCACTGGAGCCTGTGCTTATAGTTCAAATTTGAATTGTGCACATTAAATGACCAGAAACTCAATTAATGTAAAAAAAGGTGAAATGAGCCCGGAATAATTCCAAAATTTAGCACGGTACTTCTATTTGGCCTAATCTGGCTGTGTAAAAAAATTAAGGCGGGAGAAGGCAGTGTACGTATGTTGTTTCGCACAAGGAGGTGACACGTTCCCTCTCGGAACCACGAGCCTTCTTGAGGGAAGCTCCGGTTTGCAAGAAGCCTACACCAAAGATTGTCTCAATTCGGCCAAAAAAATTACCGCAGCATGTTGGTGCCATGTCATGAGACCATGTCAAGTTTCATGATTTTCAGGCGTGTTTTGCAATTATAGGAATTAAAAAACCAAGTTTCTCAATCTTTCCGGCTGAGCCACGACGCCCAGATGTTTGAATTTCACTCCCATCTCTTGCATGGGACCTAGAAATTCACCCAATGACACACATGTGATTTTTCAAACAACTTTGGTGCATTGGAGCACGTGCTTGTAGTTCAAATTTGAATTATACACATTAAATGCGCAGAAACTCAATTAATGTATAAAGAATGCCAAACGGACACGGAATAATTCCAAAATTTAGCACGATACTTCTATTTGATCTAATCTGCCTATGTAAAAAAATTAAGTCGGGAGAAGGCTGTGTACGTATGTCGTTTCGCACACGGAGGCGACACGTTCCCTCTCGGAACCATGAGCCTTCTTGAGGGAAGCTCCGGTTTGCAAGAAACTTACACCAAAGCTTGTCCCAATTCGGCCAAAAAAATACTGCAGCATGTTGGTGCCATGTCATGACACCATGCGAAGTTTCATGATTTTCAGCCATGTTTTGGATTTACAAGAATTAAAAAACCAAGTTTCTCAATCATTCCAACCGAGCCACGACACCCAGATGTTTGAATTTTATTCCCATCTGTTGCATGGGACCTATAAATTCACCCAAAGACACATGTGATTTTTCAGCAAACTTTGGTGCATTCGAGCATGTGCTTGTAGTTCAACTTTGAATTATGCATATTAAATACCCATAAACTTAATTAATGCATAAAAATGACAAACAAACCCGGAATAATTCCAAATTTAAACACGACACTCATGTACTAATTGCATGTTCACTGTACGTAAATGTTCTAACAATTCAAACACCATCATTTCCCTCCATAACACCATTTTGTCTTTGAAAACATAATGAAAAAATCAGGTATACTACAAACAATTTACTAGAAAGAATCGTGTGGGTGCGATATAAAATATCTTGGCGCACCGTCTTGTCTGGCTTACGCAGGAAGCTTCGTCGTCTACAATCCACCGCCCCCGCTTGAACCACACTTGCGCGCCAGTTTCTTGCGACACCTAGCGAAATTTTTTTCCACCACGGAAATATCTATCTCCCCGCCCCCTCCCTCCTACCAAAAGCCACATTTCCACTGTTCCTCCTTGATTTCCAAGTTCAAACCTTCACTGCTGCTTACTGGCAGCTCAGCCTCCTCGTCGGCGACCCTTCTTCTTGCAGCGCCGCCTCCTCGGCGGCTACCCTTCTTCTTGCAGTGCCGCCTCCTCGCTGACGACCCTTCTTCTTGCAGCGCCGGCGACCCTTCTTCTTGCTGCGTGGCCTCCTCGTCGCCGAACCTTCTTCTTGCTGTGCAGCCTTGTCGATATGGTCAGGTAATCCACACCCACCCACACCATCCTCCTCCTCACCGGCGACCCTTCTGTTTGCTGCGCGGCCTCCTCGCCGGCGACCCTTCCACCGAAATCACTGCCCCCTCCTCCAATTAAGCGCCACCCACAGCCATTTTACACGCAGTATAACATGGAGCTGAGTAGCATGCGGCCACACGCGCGAACGAGGTCGCTATGGCTGACATGTGTGTCGACCGCCAGATCTTGGAGGAACACGTCGTCTTCAAGGCCACCGTCGACACCGCCGCGCGGTTGTCTACTTTAAAATATAGTTCGTGATGTTTTCTCGAGGCCACCGCCATTGCCTTCTAGTGATTTGTCCTCTGTAATGTTAATATGCACTCTGATGTTTAGTTAACAGTTTCGTGCTCTGAAATGTAATATTCAGTTAACACTTTGGTCCAACAATTGCTATATTTCATAGTACTGTTCTCAAGCATTCTTTGTTTTGTTAACTGTCTTATCTTCTAGTACATGTTTCTATTATGCAATGTCGTGCTCAGTTAACTATTTTGGTTTCATTTGGTCTGCTGTCCATTTAACTGTTTGGTTCAGTTCTGTAATTTGATTTTCATTTGTTGTGGGTATAATTTTGTATTGTTATGCATGTGACACCAATCGAATTTGGCTGTACTCGATACATATTCTACTGATAGTATGGCAACTCTCAGTTAACCTGATCAAGATCTTCCTTATGTGTGTTGAAGGGAAACAATGGGAGACACTGCGGTTTACCATCGAGGTTTGTTCAAGCAGGGTCCTTTGGCTAACAACATATTATTGTGCAGTTGCAGGAATCATTCTAATATTTAAGTTTCTTACAATTTGGTCTTGCACATGTAGGTCCTCCTATCAGAGGCTTAGACCCACTCTTCGACCCATTTTGCATATGGGAAAATGAGATGTCCATGAATATCAGTCAAGTCAAGAAACACAGAAAGATTGTTAGGATGAAGAAACTTAAGACGAATAACAGCAAGATCTCTGTTTGCACAATGAAGAAGACATCAGTCAACTATAGGATGGTACCAACTCTTTTACCTTGTTTTTACCCCTTGCACCAATTCAAAATTTACAACAGCGATTTATGCATAGCTTTGTTTTCAGTACTTTTCAAAGCAGTTCACCGATGATTACCTCTCAAACCACCTGCATGGTCAAGAGGCGAGGAAGGTATTCATTCAACACCCACGTTACAATATTAAAGTCTTGCTGAAGAGGACGAAGGTTGGGCGGGCAATTATCCATAGCCACTGGCCTAAAGTTGCAAGGACATTCAACATCACTGAAGGCTCAATATTTGCCTTCCGCTTATGCAGTTTCCCAGATGAGATTCATCTGTCTATTTACCGTGTATGATGCTACTTTCCAAAGGTTTTTGATGCTGCATGTGAAACTTGGTGTTGTTGTGTAATGGCGTAACTGAGTGCCAAAGCTATTACATGTAATTCGATTATGAAATCCTGGTTGCTTTTATACGGATATGAAATATCTAGCGTGTTTTATAAGAAATATCAGTTTGATTAGTACATGGATTATCAATAATAGGCTAATTACCCTACTTATTGGGGTTTTCTATTGCAAACAGTTACTCAGATAGCACCGTGGGTGATGAACTCAAACAACCCACATGGTTTCTAGAAAGTAGGCGTGTTTGATCAACTAACAATCACACACGGCTTCGGCAGCGAACTGTTTACGTTAGGCCACCTTGCACACATGTTTCCACAGAAAGAATTGTGTGGGATGTACATACCTACGGAAATGATTTTCTGGGATTCACCGTGTGGGATGTACATACCTACGGAAATGATTTCTGGGATTCATCGTGTGGGATGAACATACCTACGGAAATGATTTCTAGGATTCACCGTGTGGGATGTACATACCTACGGAAATGATTTTTGGGATTCACTGTGTGGGATGTACATACCTACGGAAATGATTTCTGGGATTCACCGTGTGGGATGTACATACCTACGGAAATGATTGGGTTTCCATGCCTCGCCCGATCGCACACGGCCCCAGCCTGGGTCCCACAAGGGCCTATCCCTGACGATTTCTAGGTCATGTGGGAAGGACCCCCCTATCGCCCACACTCACTTGGCGACGGTTCCAAATGCCATTGCGGAAAGGGGTTTTAAACCGTTTGTTTAGGGCGTTGCTATACCAGTGTACCCTGACGGAGCCTACTACTACGTGGTGACCGTCGACAACCATGAGTAGTTAGGAGGCTCCCAGGCAGGAGGCCTTGCCTTTTCGATCTATGTTGATGTTTGTGATTGCCTTCTTAAGGCAGACTTGTTTACTAATGTCTATACTCAGATATTGTTGCTCCCATTGACTCGTTTGTATTCGAGCCCTCGAGGCCCCTGGCTTGTAATATAAAGCTCGTATGACTTTAATTTGTGTCTAGATTTGTGTTCCAATATCTTCTCGTGAGTCTCTGGTCTTGATCATGCACATTTGCATGTATGATTAGTGCACAGTTGAATCGGGGGCGTCACATTGCACCTCAGCCACTCTGGCCTCATGCTGTTGGCTAACGGTTTTCACTGTCGCCGGCTCATTGGCTGCCTGAAGCATCTAGACAAATCAATGAGACTGATTTCTTGCAGGCATTTAGTGATATGTTTAGCTGGCGGTGGCAATGGAGAGTGAGGGAGTATGGAAATAATTTCTATTTGATGATATTCCCTAACAAGGACAAACTAGTGGAGTTAGCTAAATTCAATGACTTCAATCTTCTGGACACTGGAGTTGTGATCAAATGATGTCAACTACACAACCTTCTTCTTGTAGACATTGTTGGGCCTCCAAGTACAAAGGTTTGTAGGACAGTAGCAAATTTCCCTCAAGTGGATGACCTAAGGTTTATCAATCCGTGGGAGGCGTAGGATGAAGATGGTCTCTCTCAAGCAACCCTGCAACCAAATAACAAAGAGTCTCTTGTGTCCCCAACACAACCTATACAGTGGTAAATTGTATAGGTGCACTAGTTCGGCGAAGAGATGGTGATACAAGTGCAATATGGATGGTAGATAAAGGTTTTTGTAAGCTGAAAATATAAAAACAGCAAGGTAACTAATGATAAAAGTGAGCAAAAAGGTATTGCAATGTGTTGAAACAAGGCATAGGGTTCATACTTTCACTAGTGCAAGTTCTCTCAACAATAATAACATAATTGGATCATATAACAGTCCCTCCACATGCAACAAAAAGTCACTCCAAAGTCACTAATAGCGGAGAACAAACGGAGAGATTATTGTAGGGTACAAAACCACCTCAAAGTTATCCTTTCTGATCGATCTATTCAAGAGTCTGTAGTAAAATAACACGAAGCTATTCTTTCCGTTCGATCTATCCTAGAGTTCATACTAGAATAACACCTTAAGACACAAATCAACCAAAACCCTAATGTCACCTAGATACTCCAATGTCACCTCAAGTGTCCGTGGGTATGATTATACGATATGCATCAGACAATCTCAGATTCATATATCCAACCAACACAAAGAACTTCAAAGAGTGCCCCAAAGTTTCTACCGGAGAGTCAAGACGAAAACGTGTGCCAACCCCTATGCATAAGTTCACAAGGTCACGGAACTAACAAGTTGATCACCAAAACATACATCAAGTGGATCACGTGAATATCGCATTGTGATGACCCACAAGTATAGGGGATCTATCGTAGTCCTTTTGATAAGTAAGAGTGTCGAACCCAACGAGGAGCAGAAGGAAATGATAAGCGGTTTTCAGCAAGGTATTCTCTGCAAGTGCTGAAATAAGTGGTAACAGATAGTTTTGTGATAGGATAAGTTGTAACGAGCAACAAGTAACAAAATTAAATAAAGTGTAGCAAGATGGCCCAATCCTTTTGTAGCAAAGGACAAGACGGAACAAACTCTTATAATAGGAAAAGCGCTCCCGAGGACACATGGGAATATCGTCAAGCTAGTTTTCATCATGTTCATATGATTCGCGTTTGATACTTTGATAATTTGATATGTGGGTGGACCGGTGCTTGGGTGCTGTTCTTACTTGAACAAGCATCCCACTTATGATTAACCTCTATTGCAAGCATCCGCAACTACAACAAAAGTATTAAGGTAAACCTAACCATAGCATGAAACATATGGATCCAAATCAACCCCTCACGAAGCAACGCATAAACTAGGGTTTAAGCTTCTGTCACTCTAGCAACCCATCATCTACTTATAACTTCCCAATGCCTTCCTCTAGGCCCAAATAATGGTGAAGTGTTATGTAGTCGACGTTCACATAACACCACTAGAGGCTAGACAACATACATCTTATCAAAATATCAAACGAATACCAAATTCACATGACTACTCATAGCAAGACTTCTCCCTTGTCCTCAGGAACGAACGTAAGTACTCACAAAGCATATTCATGTTCATAATCATAGGGGTAATAATATGCATATAGGATCTGAACATATGATCTTCCACCAAATAAACCAACTAGCATCAACTACAAGGAGTAATCAACACTACTAGCAACCTACTAGCACCAATCCCGGACTTTGAGACAAGAATTGGATACAAGAGATGAACTAGGGTTTGGAGATGAGATGGTGCTGGTGAAGATGTTGATGGAGATTGCCCTCTCCCGATGAGAGGAGCGTTGGTGATGACGATGGTGATGATTTCCCCCTCCCGGAGGGAAGTTTCCCCGGCAGAACAGCTCTGCTGGAGCTCTAGATTGGATCTGCCAAGGTTCTGCCTCATGGCGGCGGAGTCTCATCCCGAAAAGTTCCTCTTATTTTTTTTCTCATCGAAAGACCTCATATAGGAGAAGATGGGCATCGGAGAGCCACCAGGGGGCCCACGAGGTAGGGGGCGTGCCCTAGGGGGGGTGCCCCCCACCCTCATGAGCAGGGTGTGGGCCCCCTGGCCTTCATCTTTGTCGTGGATTTTTCTTTATTTATTTTAAGACGTTCCGTGGAGTTTCAGGACTTTTGGAGTTGCGCAGAATAGGTCTCTAATATTTTCTCCTTTTCCAGACCAGAATTCCAGCTGCCGGCATTCTCCCTCTTTATGTAAACCTTGTAAAATAAGAGAGAATAGCCATAAGTATTGTGACATAAAGTGAAATAATAGTCCATAATGCGATAAATATCGATATAAAAGCATGATGGAAAATGGACGTATCAACTCCCCCAAGCTTAGACCTCGCTTGTCCTCAAGCGAAAAGTCGATAACAACAAATATGTCCTCATGTTTAGAGGTAGAGGCGTCGATAAAAATAAAATACGGACATGAAGGCATCATGATTATTCTCATAACAGCAACATATATAGATTTTGTCATATGATTACTTATGTTCAAGTGATGATCTATTCACAATGCAAAAGTATAAATCATAAACCTTACTGGGCTCCGACAAACTATAATCTCAGTCATTGAAGCAATTGCAATTTATCATAACATCGGAAAGAGTCTATGTCAGAGCTAAAAAGCAAGTCCACATACTCAACTATCATTTAGTCCTCCATAATTGCTAACGCTCACACGATACTTGTGGTTACGGAGTTTTAATCGGATACAGAGAAAGATAGGGGCTTATAGTTTTGCCCCACAACCTTTTACCTCAAGGGTAATGTGAACAATAATGGTTCATGCTCCCCTACATCCAATTAGATATATATATATATATATCATGTTCTTTCCAACATGATGAGCTTGCCAAAGGATAAAAGAAAAAATAAAAGGTGAAGATCACCATGACTCTTGCATAAGGTAGAAGATAATAATAAAAGATAGGCCCTTCACAGAGGGAAGCAGAGGTTGCCATGCGCTTTTATGGTTGGATATATAAAATCTCAATGCGAAAGAACGTCACTTTATATTGCCCCTTGTGATATGAACCTTTACTATGCAGTCTGTCGCTTTTATTACTTCCACATGACAAGATCGTATAAAGCTTATTTCTCCCACACCAATCAATCATACATATTTAGAGCAATTTTTATTGCTTTGCACCGATGACAACTTACTTGAAGGATCTTACTCAATCCATAGGTAGATATGGTGGACTCTCTGGCAAAACTGGTTTAAGGATATTTGGAAGCACAAGTAGTATTTCTACTTGGTGCTGAGAATTTGGCTAGCATGAGGGGGAAAGGCAAGCTCAACAAGTTAGAGGATCCATGACAACATACTTTATCTCAGATATAAGAAATACATAACTCATTACGTTGTCTTCCTTGTCCAACATCAACTCTTTAGCATGTCATATTTTAATGAGTGCTCCGAATCATAAAAGATGTCAATGATAATATATCTATATGTGAAAAACTCTCTTTCCTTATTACTTCCTATTAATTGCAACAATGACGAAAGCTATGTTTGCCAACTCCCAACAACTTTTAATCATCATACTCTTTCTATGTGAAGTCATTACTCTCAATAAGATCAATATGAACTTTTTGTTTCTTTTTATTCTTTTCTCTTTTCTTTTATTCACCCAAGATCATGGAAAAATAATCAAGCCCTTGACTCACACTAATCTTTATTATATATAGCTCACGGACTCGATTACATAGAGAGATCATAAAGCAAAACTCAAAACTAGATCATGCCATAAATTTTTTTCTACTAGATCAAGATACTACTAATAGGATCGAACTAAGAAAAACGGTAAAGATAGGAGTTGTGATTGTGATACGATACCGGGGCACCTCCGCCAAGCTTGGCAGTTGCCAAGGGGAGTGCCCATACCCATGTGATTATATCTCCTTTGTCGGTGAAGCAGGTGGAGGTGACGGATAATCGCACATCGAGCGTAAGAGGTCCTCCAACTTGCGAATAATGCCCTTGAGTGCGACAATATGCTCCTTCAACAAAATATTTTCTTGTGTGAGATACTTGTTTTGTATATGAGCTAACTCAATCATCTTGAAAGCTTCAATCTTAGTTGGGGTAAGAAGGTTATGATCAAGTTGCAGGATGTCTTTTGCTGCCAGTTTGATCCTCCGTGGCCTTCTTGATCCTTTCATCCTTGTTGACCCCCGTGGGTTCTTCCCTCTTCAGATCTATCTTCATTAGCCAAGCATCATTGTCACCATTGTTGGAGGAGGGAGACGACATGATGCCTAGCCTGGAAAACCCTGACAGAAAACAACTCGAAACAAGAACAAAGGAGGTTTGCGTGATACGGGAGTCAAAACCTTCAGGAGGTTATATAATGAACTTTTACCGACCAAAATACGTAACGTGCAAGAAAACGGAGTCCGGAAGGCATACGAGGTGCTCACGAGGTAGGGGGTGCGCCCACCACCCTCGTGGGGCCCTCGTGTCCTTCCCGGACTGCTATTTATGTTTCTATTTTTCTAAATATTCCAAAACGGAGAAATATGCCTTAAAATTGTTTTGGAGTCGGTTTACTTACCGTACCACATACCTATTCCTTTTCGGGGTCTGAAACGCTCCAGAAAGTGTCCCTTATGTATTCCTCCGGTGTTACGAGTTTCAATAATATTGGTTTCAACATTTATGGGATTACCTGAGATATAATGTTTAATTCTTTGACCGTTTACCACCTTCGGATTTGTGCCCTCAAAGTTCTTGATTTTGATGGCACCGGAACGATAGACCTCTTCGATAACATAGGGGCCTTCCCATTTAGAGAGAAGTTTTCCTGCAAAAAATCTTAAACGAGAGTTGTATAGCAATACATAATCACCTACGTTAAACTCACGCTTTTGTATCCTTTTGGCATGCCATCTTTTAACTTTTTCTTTAAACAACTTGGCATTTTCATAAGCTTGGGTTCTCCATTCATCAAGTGAGCTAATATCAAATAACCTCTTCTCACCGGCAAGTTTAAAATCATAGTTAAGCTCTTTA
The DNA here is from genome assembly GCF_056163025.1 of Triticum urartu. Lineage (NCBI taxonomy): Eukaryota > Viridiplantae > Streptophyta > Magnoliopsida > Poales > Poaceae > Triticum > Triticum urartu. Next base: position 640,423,750 of record NC_141874.1, read on the forward strand.
ATAGCCCAATATGCCTTATGTTCTAGTTCGAGAGGTAAGTGACATGCTTTTCCATAAACCATTTTATACGGAGACATACCCATAGGATTTTTGTATGCAGTTCTGTAAGCCCATAACACATCATCAAGTTTCTTAGACCAATTCTTTCTAGACCTATTAACAGTCTTTTGCAAAATTAATTTGAGCTCTCTATTGCTCAACTCTACTTGACCACTAGACTGTGGGTGATAAGGAGATGCAATTCTATGATTAACATCATATTTAGCATGCATTTTACGGAAAGCACCATGAATAAAGTGTGAACCACCATCAGTCATTAAATATCTAGGGACTCCAAACCTTGGGAAAATAACTTCTTTAAGCATTTTAATAGAAGTGTTATGATCAGCACTACTAGTTGGAATAGCTTCTACCCACTTAGTAACGTAATCAACAGCAACTAGAATATGTGTGTATCCATTAGAGGCAGGAAAAGGTCCCATATAATCAAAACCCCAAACATCAAATGGTTCAATAACAAGTGAATAATTCATAGGCATTTCTTGACGTCTACTAGTATTACCAATTCTTTGACATTCATCACAAGACAAGACAAACTTACGGGCATCCTTGAAGAGAGTAGGCCAATAAAAACCAGATGGCAATACCTTATGTGCAGTTCTATCTCCAGCGTGGTGTTCTCCATAAGACTCGGAATGACACTTGCATAGGATTTGTTCTAGTTCATGCTCAGGTACACAACGTCTAATAACACCATCTACCCCTTCTTTATAAAGATGTGGGTCATCCCAAAAGTAATGTCTTAAATCATAGAAGAACTTTTTCTTTTGTTGGTATGTGAAGCTAGGTGGTATAAACTTAGCAACAATATAATTAGCATAATAAGCATACCATGGAGTACTACGAGAAGTACTTATAACATTTAATTGTTCATCAAGAAAGTTATCATTAATAGGTAGTGGGACATCAAGAATATTTTCTAACCTAGATAAGTTGTCTGCAACGGGGTTCTCAGCTCCCTTTCTATCAACAATATGCAAATCAAATTCTTGTAGCAAGAGAACCCATCTAATAAGTCTAGGTTTAGCATCTTTCTTTTCCATAAGATATTTAATAGCAGCATGATCTATTTGGATAGTTACTTTAGAATCAACAATATAAGATCTGAACTTATCACAAGCAAATACAACTGCTAAGAGTTCTTTTTCAGTAATAGCATAATTCCTTTGGGCATTGTCTAGAGTCTTACTAGCATAATGAATAACATTTAATTTCTTATCAACTCTTTTCCCTAGAACAGCACCTACAACATAATCACTAGCATCACACATAATTTCAAAGGGTAAATTCCAATCAGGTGGCTGAACAACAGGTGGAGTGACTAATGCTTTCTTAAGTATTTCAAATGCTTCTACGCAATCATCATCAAAGACAAATGGTATATCTTTTTGCAATAAATTAGTCAGAGGCCGAGAAATTTTTGAGAAGTCCTTAATGAACCTCCTATAAAATCCGGCGTGACCAAGGAAACTTCTTATACCTTTGATGTCCTTGGGACATGGCATCTTTTCAATAGCATCAACCTTGGCTTTATCAACTTCAATACCTCTTTCAGAAACTTTGTGCCCCAAAACAATACCTTCATTAACCATAAAGTGGCACTTTTCCCAAATCAAGACAAGATTAGTTTCTTCACATCTCTGTAAAACTCGATCAAGATTGCTCAAGCAATCATCAAAAGAAGATCCATAGACGGAAAAGTCGTCCATGAAAACCTCACAAATCTTTTCACAAAAGTCACATAATATAGCCATCATGCATCTTTGAAAGGTAGCAGGTGCATTACATAAACCGAAAGGCATACGTCTATAAGCAAAAGTACCAAAAGGGCATGTAAAAGTAGTCTTTGATTGATCTCTAGCCGACACAGGTATTTGAGAGAAACCAGAATAACCATCTAGAAAGTAATAGTGTGTATGTTTGCATAATCTTTCTAGCATTTGATCAATAAAAGGTAAGGGGTAATGATCTTTCTTAGTAGCTTTATTTAATTTGCGGAAATCAATTACCATCCTATAACCTGTGATAATTCTTTGTGGAATCAATTCATCTTTATCATTAGGAACAACAGTAATACCTCCCTTCTTAGGGACACAATGGACAGGACTTACCCACTCACTATCAGCAACGGGATAAATTATACCTGCCTCCAGAAGCTTTAGTATTTCTTTTCTTACCACTTCTTTAATTTTAGGATTCAGACATCGTTGAGGATCACGAACTGGTTTGGCATCTGCTTCCAAATTTATTTTATGTTGACATAGAGTGGGACTAATGCCCTTAAGATCATCAAGAGTATATCCAATAGCATCACGGTGCTTCTTCAGAGTTTTCAATAATCTTTCTTCTTCATGCTCTGAAAGGTTAGCACTAATAATAACAGGATATATCTTCTTTTCATCAAGATAAGCATATTTAAGATTATCAGGCAAAGGTTTAAGCTCAAACATGGGATCACCCTTGGGTGGAGGAGGATCCCCTAAGATTTCAACAGGCAAGTTGTGATGCAGAATAGGTTCCTGTTTAAAGAATACTTCATCTATTTCCCTTCTTTCTTTCATGAACATATCATTTTCATGGTCTAGCAAATAGTGTTCTAAAGGATCACTAGGAGGTACTGCAATAGAAGCAAGACCAATAATTTCATCCTTACTATGTAATTCTTCCTCACGATGTTGTTTACTAAATTTAGAGAAATTAAACTCATGAACCATATCATCCAAGCCAACAGTAACAATATTCTTAGTGCAGTCTATGGTAGCATTGACAGTATTTAAGAAGGGTCTACCAAATATAATTGGACAAAAGCTATCTTGCAGAGAAGTAAGAACAAGAAAATCAGTAGGATATTTAGTTTTCCCACACAAGACTTCAACATCTCTAACAATTCCAATTGGTGCAATAGTATCTCTATTAGCAAGTTTAATAGTAGCATTAATATCTTCTAACTCAACAGGTGCAATTTCATTCTTAATTTCTTCGTATAAAGTATGCGGTATAACACTAGCACTAGCACCCATATCACATAAGCCATGATAACAATGATATCCTATTTTAACAGAAATAACAGGCATGCCTACCACAGGTCTATGTTTATCTTTATCACAAGGTTTAGCAATTCTAGCAGTTTCACCTTTGAACTGAATAACATGCCCATCAATATTATCAGACAAGAGATCTATAACAATAGCAATATTAGGTTCTACTTTAACTTGTTCAGGAGGTGTATAAGTTCTAATATTGCTTTTACGAACAACAGTTGAAGCTTTAGCATGATCCTTTATTCTAATAGGGAAAGGTGGTTTCTCAATATAAGGAGTAGGAACAATAGGATCATTATAAGTGACAGTCTTTTCTTCAACTTTAATAGGTGCAGCTACTTTTACTTCTATGGGAGGATGATATTTAAACCACTTCTCCTTAGGGATATCACCATAAGTAGCAAAAGATTCACAGAAAGAAGCTACTATCTCAGAGTCAAGTCCATATTTAGTGCTAAATTTACGAAAAATATCGGTGTCCATAAAATATTTAACACAATCAAACTTAGGTGTCATACCTGACTCCTTACCTTCGTCGAGGTCCCAATCTTCAGAGTTGCCTTTAATTCTATCCAATAAATTCCATCTGAATTCAATAGTCTTCATCATAAAAGTGCCAGCACAAGAAGTATCGAGCATGGTGCGATTGTTTTCAGAAAGCCGATCATAAAAACTTTGCATAATTATTTCTCTCGAGAGCTCATGATTGGGGCATGAATATAACATTGATTTAAGCCTCCCCCAAGCTTGAGCGATGTTTTCTCTTTCGTGAGGCCAGAAATTATATATATAATTGTGATCACGATGAACAAGATGCATAGGGTAATACTTTCGATGAAATTCCAGCTTCAATCTTTTATAGTCCCACGATCTCATATCGTCACATAGCCTATACCATATCAATGCATCTCCATTCAAGGATAAAGGGAAGACCTTCTTCTTAGCAACATCACCGGGTATACCTGCAAGCTTAAATAATCCACAAACTTCATCCACATATATTAAGTGCTCATCAGGATGCTTTGTTCCATCTCCTGTAAAAGGATTAGCTAGCAGTTTTTCTATCATACCCGAAGGATACTCATAAGGAATTTCATTTTCAATAGGTTCAGTAGGTTGAGGAGCAACTCTTTGCTCTACTGGACGGGGTGAAGATACCCCGAACAAGCCCCTCAGAGAATTACTTTCCATAGTAACAAGTGACAGTAAATTTCAGCACACTATATAAATTTTTCCTTACCAAATTCCACCTACCAAAGGCGCTACACTCCTCGGCAACGGCGCCAGAAAAGAGTCTTAATGACCCACAAGTATAGGGGATCTATCGTAGTCCTTTCGATAAGTAAGAGTGTCTAACCCAACGAGGAGCATAAGGAAATGATAAGCGGTTTTCAGCAAGGTATTCTCTGCAAGTACTGAAATAAGTGGTAACAAATAGTTTTGTGATAGGATAAGTTGTAACGAGCAACAAGTAACAAAAGTAAATAAAGTGCAGCAAGATGGCCCAATCCTTTTGTAGCAAAGGACAGGCCGGAACAAACTCTTATAATAGGAAAAGCGCTCCCGAGGACACATGGGAATATCGTCAAGCTAGTTTTCACCGCGTTCATATGATTCACGTTCGATACTTTGATAATTTGATATGTGGGTGGACCGGTGCTTGGGTGCTGTTCTTACTTGAACAAGCATCCCACTTATGATTAACCTCTATTGCAAGCATCCGCAACTACAACAAAAGTATTAAGGTAAACCTAACCATAGCATGAAACATATGGATCCAAATCAGCCCCTCACGAAGCAACGCATAAACTAGGGTTTAAGCTTCTGTCACTCTAGCAACCCATCATCTACTTATTACTTCCCAATGCCTTCCTCTAGGCCCAAATAATGGTGAAGTGTTATGTAGTCGACGTTCACATAACACCACTAGAGGCTAGACAACATACATCACATCATGGAGAGCGCCGGGATGATGAAGATGGCAACTGGTGAAGGATCCCACCTCCGGCAGGGTGCCGGAACAAGGTCCCGATTGCTTTTTGGTGGCTACAGAGGCTTGCGGCGGTGATACGTCTCCGTCGTATCTACTTTTCCAAACACTTTTGCCGTTGTTTTGGACTCTAACTTGCATGATTTGAATGGAACTAACCCGGACTGACGTTGTTTTCAGCAGACTTACCATGGTGTTATTTATGTGTAGAAACAAACGTTCTCGGAATGACCTGAAACGTCACGGAGCAACTTTTTGGAAAATATAAAAAAATACCTGCAAAAGATGAAGGCCAGGGGGACCACCACCTGTCCACGAGGGTGGGGGCGCGCCTGCCCCCCTAGGGCGCACCCCCTACCTCGTGGGCCCCCTGGAGCTCCTCTGACCTCAACTCCAACTCTATATATTTGGTTTCAGAGAGAAAAAAACCAGAGAGAAGAAATCATCGCGTTTTACGATATGGAGCCGCCACCAAGCCCTAAAACCTATCGGGAGGGCTGATCTGGAGTACGTTCGGGGCTCCGGAGAGGGGAATCCATCGCCATCGTCGTCATCAACCATCCTCCATCACCAATTTCATGATGCTCACCGTCGTGCGTGAGTAATTCCATCGTAGGCTTGCTGGACAGTGATGGGTTGGATGGGATCTATCATGTAATCGAGTTAGTTTTGTTAGAGTTTGATCCCTAGTATCCACTATGTTCTGAGATTGATGTTGCTATGACTTTGCTATGTTTAATGCTTGTCACTAGGGCCCGAGTGCCATGATTTCAGATCTGAACCTATTATGTATTCATCAATATATGAGAGTTCTTGATCCTATCTTGCAAGTCTATAGTCAGCTATTATGTGTTATGATCCGTTAACCCCAAAGTGACAATAATCGGGATACTTACCGGTGATGATCGTAGTTTGAGGAGTTCATGTATTCACTATGTGTTAATGCTTTGTTCTGGTACTCTATTAAAAGGAGGCCTTAATATCCCTTAGTTTCCGTAAGGACCCCGCTGCCACGGAAGGGTAGGACAAAAGATGTCATGCAAGTTCTTTTCCATAAGCATGTGTGACTATATTCGGAATACATGCCTACATTATATCAATGAACTGGAGCTAGTTCTGTGTCACCCTAGGTTATGACTGTTACATGATGAACCGCACCCGGCATAATTCTCCATCACCGATGCATTTCCTACGAGCTTTCCACGTATTGTTCTTCGCTTATTTACTTTTTCGTTGCTATTTCTATCATCACTACAAAATACCCAAAACACTACTTTTTCTACCGTTACCTTTTGCTACCGTTACTACTACTATCATATTACTTTGCTACTAAACACTTTGCTGTAGATATTAAGTTTCCAGGTGTGGTTGAATTGACAACTCAGCTGCTAATACTTGAGAATATTCTTTGGCTCCCCTTGTGTCAAATCAATAAATTTGGGTTGAATACTCTACCCTCGAAAACGTTTGCGATTCCCTATACTTGTGGGTTATTAAGACTATTTTCTGGCGCCGTTGCCGGGGAGCATAGATCTATTGTTTGAGTCACTTGGGATTTATATTTGTTTATCATTATGAAGAACTTGAGAGATCCAAAAACCAAGATTTATCCCTCAACTACGAGGGGAGGTAAGGAACTGCCATCTAGATTTGCACTTGATTCACCTTCTGTTTTGAGTAAGCTTGCGACACCTAAACCTGCTTCTGCTATTCGTTCTGATATGTTGCATGTTATTGATGATGTCACTTTTGCTATGCATGATACTTATGATGAAACTACTTCTATGCTTGATACTACTGTGCCACTTGGTGAATTTCTTGATGAACAACTTGCTAGGGCTAGAGAGAATGAATATATTGAATATGATAATACTGATGAAAGTGATGATGAAGACTGATACGTCTCCAATGTATCTACTTTTCCAAACACTTTTGCCCTTATTTTGGACTCTAACTTGCATGATTTGAATGGAACTAACCCGGACTGACGCTGTTTTCAGCAGAATTACCATGGTGTTATTTATGTGCAGAAACAAACATTCTTGGAATGACCTGAAACTTCACGGAGCAACTTTTTGAAAAACATAAAAAATACGTGCAAATGATGAAGGCCAGGGGGACCACCACCTGTCCACGAGGGTGGGGGGCGTGCCTGCCCCCCTAGGGCGCGCCCCCCTACCTCGTGGGTCCCCTGGTGCCTCTCCGACTCCAACTCCATATATTGCGTTTCGGGGGAACAAATCAGAGAGAAGAATTCATCGCGTTTTACGATACGGAGCCACCGCCAAGCCCTAAAACCTCTCACGAGGGCTCATCTGAAGTCCGTTCGGGGCTCCGGAGAGGGGAATCCGTCGCCATAATCATCATCATCAACCATCCTCCATCACTAATTTCATGATGCTCACCACCGTGCGTGAGTAATCCCATCGTAGGCTTGCTGGACGGTGATGGGTTGGATGGGATCTATCATGTAATCGAGTTAGTTTTGTTAGGATTTGATCCCTAGTATCCAGTATGTTCTGAGATTGATGTTGCTATGACTTTGCTATGCTTAATGCTTGTCACTAGGGCCCGAGTGCCATGATTTCAGATTTGAACCTATTATGTTTTCATCAATATATGAGTGTTCTTGATCCTATCTTGCAAGTCTATAGTCACCTATTATGTGTTATGATCCGTTAACCCCGAAGTGACAATAATCGGGATACTTACCGGTGATGACCGTAGTTTGAGGAGTTCATGTATTCACTATGTGTTAATGCTTTGTTCCGGTACTCTATTAAAAGGAGGCCTTAATATCCCTTAGTTTCCGTAAGGACCCCGCTGCCACGGGAGGGTAGGACAAAAGATGTCATGCAAGTTCTTTTCTATAAGCATGTATGACTATGTTCGAAATACATGCCTACATTATATCAATGAACTGGAGCTAGTTCTGTGTCACCCTAGGTTATGACTGTTACATGATGAACCACATCCGACATAATTCTCCATCACCGATCCATTGCCTACGAGCTTTCTATGTATTGTTCTTCGCTTATTTACTTTTCCGTTGCTATTTCTATCATCACTACAAAATACCAAAAACACTACTTTTACTATTGTTACCTTTTGCTATCGTTACCACTACTATCATATTACTTTGCTACTAAATACTTTGCTGCAGATATTAAGTTTCCAGGTGTGGTTGAATTGACAACTCAGCTGCTTATACTTGAGAGTATTCTTTGGCTCCCCTTGTTTCGAATCAATAAATTTGGGTTGAATACTTTACCCTCGAAAACTGTTGCGACCCCCTATACTTGTGGGTTATCAAGACTATTTTCTGGCGCCGTTGCCAGGGAGCATAGCTCTATTCTTTGAGTCACTTGGGATTTATATCTGCTTATCATTATGAAGAACTTGAAAGATCCAAGAACCAAGATCTATCCCTCAACTACGAGGGGAGGTAAGGAACTGCCATCTAGCTCTGCACTTGATTCACCTTCTATTTTGAGTAAGTTTGTGACACCTAAAACTGCTTCTGCTATTCGTTCTGATATGTCGCATGTTATTGATGATGCCACTTCTGCTACGCATGATACTTATGATGAAACTACTTCTATGCTTGATACTACTGTGCCACTTGGTGAATTTCTTGATGAACAACTTGCTAGGGCTAGAGAGATTGAAAATATTGAATCTGATAATACTGATGAAAGTGATGATGAAGAATCACTTATTATTACTGAGGGTTATATTTTTGATCAAGAAGCTTCCTTAGCTATTTTAGCTTGCAAAGATAGATACGAACTTAAGAGGTTATTAGCTAAATGGAACAAGCAATCTCTAAATGCTAGAATGAAACCTGACCCTGCTTTTGCTACTTCACCTATTTGTGTTACCGATATGGATTATGAATTCTCTATCGATCCTGGTATAATTACTTTGGTTGAATCTAATCCTTTTCATGGTGATGAATCTGAAACTGTTGTGGCACATCTTACTAAATTAAATGATATTGCCACCCTGTTCACTAATGACGAGAGAACTCGCTACTTTTATATCCTTAAAATATTTCTGTTCTCCTTAAAGGGTGATGCTAAGATATGGTTTAATTCTCTTGATCCTGGTTGTGTGCGTAGTCCCCAGGATATGATTTATTACTTCTCTGCTAAATATTTCCCTGCTCATAAGAAACAAGCTGCTTTAAGGGATATATATAATTTTGTGCAAATTAAAGAAGAGAGTCTCCCACAAGCTTGGGGGAGGCTTCTCCAATTACTTAATGCTTTGCCTGATCATCCTCTTAAGAAAAATGAAATACTTGATATCTTTTATAATGGACTAACCGATGCCTCCAGAGATTACCTGGATAGTTGTGCTCGTTCTGTTTTCAGGGAAAGAACACCGGATGAAGCTGAAATTCTATTGAATAATATGTTGACAAATGAAAATAATTGGATACCTCCAGAGCCAATTCCTGAGCCTATTCCTAAACCAACTCCGAAGAAAAGGGGTATTCTATTTCTCAGTCCTTAAGATATGCAAGAGGCAAAGAAATATATGAAAGAAAAAGGTATTAAAACTGAAGATGTTAAGAATTTACCTCCTATTGAAGAAATACATGGTCTTAATTTACCGCATGTTGAGGAAACATATGATCTTAATCCTTTACCTATTGAAGAAACTCCTGGTCTTGATAAACTGACACAGGTAGTAAAGGTAAATTCTCTCTATAGATATGATAAAGCTGAAATCCCATATACTAAGTTTGCTAGCCCATGCTTAGATGAGTTTTACAAATTTATGGCTAAGCAAGAAGACTTTAATGCTTATTTTGGTAGACAATTGAAATACAATTCAAATATGCTTGAACACTTGGGTGATTATATGGCTAATGTCGAAGGTGAACTTAAACTTATTAGTAAACATGCTTCTATGGTTACCACTCAAGTAGACAACAAGTACTTAAAGCTCAAAATGATTTTCTCAATGAATTGAATAGTAAGGATAATGATAATGTTGTTAGAGTGGCTACTAGAACTGGTAGAATGACTCAGGAACCTTTGTATCCTGAAGGCCACCCTAAGAGAATTGAGCAAGATTCTCAGAGAAATAATATAGATGCACCTAGTCCCTCTAAAAGGAAGAAAAAGAAAAATGATAGGACTTTGCATGCGTCTAGTGAACCTGTTATTGAACCACCTGAGAATCCAAATGATATTTCTATTTTTGATGCTGAAACTCAAGCTGGTAATGAACCTGAAACTAGTAATAATGTTAATGATGATGCTCAACCTAGTAATGATAATGGTGTAGAAATTGAACCTGCTGTTGATCTTGATAACCCACAATCAAGGAATCAACGTTATGATAAGAAAGACTTTGTTGCTAGGAAACACAGTAAAGAAAGAGAACCATGGGTTCCGAAACTCATGCCTTTTCCTCCCAAACCATCCAAGAAAAAGTATGATGAGGATTTTGAGCTCTTTGCTGAAATGATTAGACCTATCCTTTTGCGTATGCGATTAACTGATATGCTCAAAATGAATCCTTATGCTAAGTATATGAAAGATATTGTCACAAATAAGAGAAAGATACCGGAAGCTGAAATTTCCACCATGCTTGCTAATTATACTTTTAAGGGTGGAATACCAAAGAGACTTGGAGATCCCGTTGTACCAACTATACCATGCTCTATTAAAACAAACTATGTTAAAACTGCTTTATGTGATCTTGGAGCCAGTGTTAGTGTTATGCTTCTCTCTTTATATTGTAGACTTGATTTGAATAAGTTGACACCTACTGAAATATCTTTGCAAATGGCTGATAAATCAACTGCTATACCTGTCGGTATTTGTGAGGATGTGTCTGTTGTAGTTGCAAACGTTACTATTTTAACGGACTTTGTTATTCTTGATATTCCCAAGGACGATAGTATGTCTATTATTCTTGGAAGATCCTTGTTGAATACTGCAGGGGCTGTTATTGATTGCACTAAAGGCAATGTCACTTTTCATGTTAATGGTAATGAGCATACGGTACACTTTTCGAGGAAACAACCTCAAGTTCATAGTATCAACTCTATTGGAAAAAGTTCATCGATTATATTTGGAGGTTTTGAATTTCCTCTTCCTACTGTCAAGAAGAAATACGATATTCTTATTATTGGGGATGTGCATATCCCTGTTGAGGTAACATAGTGTTATTCGAAATTTCTCCGGTTCCATGCTATTCAGAATGAGTTCGTTAACAAGACTTGATCAACCTTGTTAGTGGATTCCTTTTGATGAGCATGAGATGGATGAAACTAGAAGGCACAACCTTCTGTACCCTACTTTTACTTTCTGTTATTTATATTAAATAAAATTAAAATAAATATTTTTCTGCCTGTTATCTGATTATCCGTGCAATATAAAAATACCCCAAAAATAAAAGTTCTCCAAATGCCCTGGAATTCAAATATGATTTTTTCTGGAATATTTGAGAATATTTGGCACTGAGAACACAGCAGGGGGGTCAACCACCTGCCCATGAGGGTGGAGGGCGCGCCCTACCCCTGGGTGCGCCCCCTGCCTCGTGGGCCCACGGTGGCCCTCCTCCACTTATCCTTTCACCCACACACTCCTTCTTCCTCCCCCAAACACGAATTTCCAGCTCAAGCACGAGTTCTAGCTCATTTTGCTGCCATTTTCGATCTCCTTGCTCAAAGCACCTCTCACAAAACTGCTTGGGGAGATTGTTCCTTGGTATGTGACTCCTCCATTGGTCCAATTAGTTTTTTGTTCTAGTGCTTTATTCATTGCAAATTTTTGTTGCTTAGGTGACCCTGTTCTTGAGCTTGCATGTCAAATTTATTTGGTCAAAAGTAGTTTTGATGCACGATATAGGCCCTAGGCACTTGTAGGAGTAGTTGCTATCAATATTATTGAGTTTGGTTTACTTTTATTTTGAAGTTACTAAAAATTTCAGAATTTTTCAGAAAATGGTGAAGAGATTTTTTAGGGGCTCATCGAGCCAAAGCTCGAAGGAAAAGGCACCAAAGCCTAAGTATAATCTGCCTCGCACCGCGGAGGTTCGGGCGTGTGAATGGCCTTCCGATGATTTCTTGAGAGAAGCCGGGATTTATGAATATTTTCATTAATTGGCTAAGAATGCAGGCCTCACCGCTTTCCTCCACGACCAATGCAATCAGTATCTCTTACTCACAAATACCTTTGTGCAAAACTTTCATTTCCATTCTAGGAGCTCACCACCTAAGTTGGAGTTTCATTTATATGATGAGCATAAGGAGATGACACTTTATGATTTTTGTCGGGTTTGTTTAGTCCCTTTTGAGGGCAAGACAGAAGAACCACATCGCGATGATGTGGACGGGTTTATTGATACTATCACTGTAGGGGATACAAGGAAGGTTTCCGATGCACAAATCACTAGCATACATTTTCCTATTTTACGCTATTTTGCATTATTTGCTAGTCGTTGTTTAATTGGTTGCGGAAACTGTGGAAACCTTAGTACCCTGATATTATTATTTTGCTCCACAGTTTATACAGTGATAATTCTTTTAGTATGGGCGGCATTATTGCTAAACGGTTAAGTCTGAACCGTACCAAGGGCACCATCTTTGGAGGCATCTATGCTTCACGCCTAGCTGCACATTTTAACATACCTATTAGGCATTATGAGAAGGAAGAAAAGGTGCTGCCCCGTGTTTATTTAGATTATAAGAGTATGGTGGCACATGATTTTATTGTTAAGAATAGGGAAGGAGAGCTTAAATACAAATTGTTCTTTGATAAACATCATCCTAAGACTATTACCCTTCCTGCTCCTTCTTTGTTTGATTTATCTGCAGGCCAGTACCTTGTTCCGTTGAAGGCTATTCACGCCTACCGGAACCCTGCACCAGCCATGGAGCCAGAGCCGGAACCACAAGTTGATCATTCACGACAGTCTAATTACCAGTGGGATCCGGAGATGATTGTCAGCCAGTGGCAATCGGAGTCTTCTTCTTCTTCTTCTTCTTCTTCTCAGTACGACCCCAACTATTATTATGGATATCCGTCAGGCCAGCCGTGGCCATAGACCAACTTAGGCCAAAAACCTAAGCTTGGGGGAGTACGTATTTCCCACCGACATTACATTTATGTTCACACACTCATTGCTAGATGTCGGTGCTCATACTTTTTCATTGTATCATCCATGCTAGTTTATTTTCCTTTTTTATGCTTTCTTCTTGTGTGTTTAATAAACCTTAAAAAACCAAAAAAAATAGTTGTAGCTTTTAGTTAGTTTAATTTCCATCCTTGTAGTAGTAATTAAAAAGAAAACCCAAAAAGATTTCCTGTTCTTCTTTTACTTGTTGGGAGCTCTCCCGTATAAATAGTTTTATCTCTTTTCTTTTCTTTGGGGGTCAATAAGAGAAGACCATAATTAAATTGTTGAAGTGGCTCTTATATGAATAAATGTTGATCTGACAAAAGAGCCCATATTGCCTTGTCTTCTCCTGTTCATTGAATGCTTGCAGATTCTAGCTTAGTCCAATGCACGCGCACTATTATTATTATTCACATTGTTCAGTCGTGCAAGTGAAAGGCAATTATGACGATATATGATGGACGGACTGAGATGAGAAAAGATGGTATGAACTTGACCTCTTTTGTTTTTGTAAATATGATTAGCTCATCGTTCCTGATTCAGCCTATTATGAATAAACATGTTTGCAATGACAACTACAGATCATAGTTTCTTGTGCCATGCTTGATTAGCTATGAGTTATAATGGTTTACCTTGCGTGCCAACATGCTATTGAGATGGTTATGATGTGGTATGATAGGGTGGTATCCTCCTCTGAATGATTTAAGTGACTTGACTTGGCACATGTTCACGCATGTAGTTGAAACAAAATCAACATAGCCTTCACGATATTTATGTTCATGGTGGATTATATCCTACTCATGCTTGCATTCGGTGTTGATTAATTTTAATGCATGTTCATGACTGTTGTCGCTCTCTAGCTGGTCGATTCCCAGTATTTTGCTAGCCTTCACCTATACTAAGCGGGAATACTGCTTGTGCATCCAATCCCTTAAACCCTAAAGTTATTCCACATGAGTCCACGATACCTACCTATATACGGTATCTACCTGCTATTCCAAGTAAATTTGTATGTGCCAAACTCTAAACCTTCAAATAAATATCCTGTTTTGTATGCTTGAATAGCTCATGTATCAACTAGGGATGTCCGTATCTTCCAGTTAGGCGGGTTATTCTCAAGAGGAGTGGACTCCTCTCCTCACTCACGAGAAAATGGCTGGTCATTGGGATGCCCAATCCCATGCTTTATGCAAACTAAATCAAAATAATTGCAAACAAAACTCCCCCTGGGACTCTTGTTAGTTGGAGGCACTCGTTGTTTAGAGCAAGCCATGGATTGATGCTTGTTGGTGGAGGGGAGTATAAACTTTACCATTCTGTTTGGGAACCGCCTATAATGTGTGTAGCATTTGAGATATCGCCATCTCTTGGTTGTTATGTTGACAATAAAAGTATACCGCTAAAAATATTATTCATATCTATTTCAAAACCGAGCTCTGGCACCTCTACAAATCCCCGCTTCCCTCTGTGAAGGACCTATATATTTACTTTTATGCTGAGTCATCATCTTCTTATTAAAAAACACCAGTTGGAGAGCACTACTGTCATTTGCATTCATTATTGTTAGTTTACATTGGGTATGACTTGACTGGATCTCTTTTACCATGAATTACAATGTCTCGTCGGTCCTTGATCTTTAAAGTGCTATGCATTTATGTTTTGCAATCTCAGAAAGGGCTAGCGAGATACCATCTTGTTATATCATATTATGATTGTTTTGAGAAAGTGTTCTCATCTGAGATTTATTATTATTGCTCGCTAGTTGATTATGCCATTGATATGAGTAAACTTGAGACCTAAGCGTTATTGTGAATGTGGTTAGTTATAATCTTTGCTGAAAACATGAATGCTGGCTTTACGTATTTACAATAACAAGAGCAAACAGAGTTTGTAAAAGTTTTTCTTTATCACTTTCAGTTTCTCAACTGAATTGCTTGAGGACAAGCAAAGGTTTAAGCTTGGGGGAGTTGATACGTCTCTGTCGTATCTACTTTTCCAAACACTTTTGCCCTTGTTTTGGACTCTAACTTGCATGATTTGAATGGAACTAACTCAGACTGACGCTGTTTTCAGCAGAATTACCATGGTGTTATTTATGTACAGAAACAAAAGTTTTCGGAATGACCTGAAACTTCACGGAGCAACTATTTGGAAAATATAAAAAATACCTACAAAAGATGAAGGCCAGGGGGCCCACCACCTGTCCACGAGGGTGGGGGCGCGCCCCCCTACCTCGTGGGCTCCCTGGAGCTCCTCCGACCTCAACTCCAACTCTATATATTTGGTTTCGAAGAGAAAAAAACTAGAGAGAAGAATTCATCGCGTTTTACGATACGAAGCCGCCGCCAAGCCCTAAAACCTCTCGGGAGGGCTGATCTGGATTCTGTTCGGGGCTCCGGAGAGGGGAATACGTCGCCATCGTCATCATCAACCATCCTCCATCACCAGTTTCATGATGCTCACCGCCGTGTGTCAGTAATTCCATCGTAGGCTTGCTAGATGGTGATGGGTTGGATGGGATCTATCATGTAATCGAGTTAGTTTTGTTAGGGTTTGATCCCTAGTATCCACTATGTTGTGAGATTGATGTGCTATGACTTTGCTATGCTTAATGCTTGTCACTAGGGCCCGAGTGCCATGATTTCAGATCTGAACCTATTATGTTTTCATCAATATATGAGAGTTCTTGATCCTATCTTGAAAGTCTGTAGTCACCTATTATGTGTTATGATCCGTTAACCCCGAAGTGACAATAATCGGGATACTTACCGGTGATGATCGTATTTTGAGGAGTTCATGTATTCACTATGTGTTAATGCTTTGTTCCGGTACTCTATTAAAAGGAGGCCTTAATATCCCTTAGTTTCCGTAAGGACCCCGCTGCCACGGGAGGGTAGGACGAAATATGTCATGCAAGTTCTTTTCCATAAGCATGTATGACTATATTCCGAATACATGCCTGCATTATATCAATGAACTAGAGCTAGTTCTGTGTCACCCTAGGTCATGACTATTACATGATGAACCGCATCCGGCATAATTCTCCATCACTGATCCATTGCCTATGAGCTTTCCACATATTGTTCTTCGCTTATTTACTTTTCCGTTGCTATTGCTATCATCACTACAAAATACCAAAAACACTACTTTTGCTACCGTTACCTTTTGCTACCGTTACTACTACTATCATATTACTTTGCCACTAAACACTTCGCTGTAGATATTAAGTTTCCAGGTGTGGTTGAATTGACAACTTAGCTGCTAATACTTGAGAATATTCTTTGGCTCCCCTTGTGTCGAATCAATAAATTTGGTTGAATACTCTACCCTCGAAAACTATTGCGATCCCCTATACTTGTGGGTTATCAGGCGGCGGAACTCCCAATCTAGGTTATTTTCTGGAAGTTTGGGGATATATAAGAGGCGTTGGAGTCGGGAACAAGTCAGGGGGGTCCACGAGGCGGCCACGAGGTAGGGGGGCGCGCCCAGGGGGTAGGGCGCGCCCCGCACCCTCGTGGTGGCCTCGGGACTCTTCTGGTCCATCTTCGATGCTCCGTGGGATTCTTCTGGTCCAAAAATGATCTCCGTAAATTTTCATGTCAATTGGACTCCATTTGATATTCCTTTTCTGCGGCACTCAAAAATAAGGGAAAAACATAAACTGACACTGGGCTCTCGGTTAATAGGTTAGTCCCAAAAATCATATAAAATAGCATATAAAAAATCCTAGATGGATAATATAATAGCATGGAACAATAAAAAATTATAGATACGTTGGAGACATATCAAGCATCCCCAAGCTTAATTCCTGCTCGTCCTCGAGTAGGTAAATGATAAAAACATAATTCTTGATGTGGAATGCTACCTAACATATTCATCAATGTAATATTCTCTATTGTGGCAAGAATATTTAGATCCATAAGATTCAACACAAAAGTTTAATCTTGACATAAAAACTATAATACTTCAAGCATACTAACCAAGCAATTATATCCTCTCAAAATAACATAGCCAAAGAAAGCTCATCCCTACAAAATCATATAGTTTGGCCATACTTCATTTTCGTCACACAAAATGATCCCATCATGCACAACCCCGATGACAAGCCAAGCAATTGTTTCATACTTTAGTATTCTCAGACTTTTTCAACTTTCACGCAATACATGAGCGCGAGCCATGGACATATCACTATAGGTGGAACAGAATATGATGATGGAGGTTGTGTGGAGAAGACAAAAAAGGAGAAAGTCTCACATCGACGCGGCTAATCAACGGGCTATGGAGATGCCCATCAGTTGATGTCAATGCGAGGAGTAGGGATTGCCATGCAACGGATGCACTAGAGCTATAAATGTATGAAATCTCAACAAAAGAAACTAAGTGGGTGTGCATCCAACTTGCTTGCTCACAAAGACCTAGGGCATTTTGAGGAATCCCGTTGTTGTAATATACAAGCCAAGTCTATAATGAAAATTCCCACTAGTATATGAAAGTGACAAAATAAGAGACTCTCTATCATGAAGATCATGGTGCTACTTTGAAGCACGAGTGTGGAGAAAGGACAGTAACATTGTCCCTTCTCTCTTTTTCTCTTATTTTTTTGGGCCTTCTCTTTTTTTAAGGCCTTTATCTTTTGTTTTCCTCACATGAGACAATGCTCTAATAATGATGATCATCAAACTTCTATTTATTTACAACTCAAAAATTACAACTCGATACTAGAACAAAATATGACTCTATATGAATGCCTCCAGCGGTGTACCAGGATGTGCAATGATTCAAGAGTGACATGTATAAAAATTGTGAGTGGTGGCTTTGCCACAAACACGATGTAAACTACATGATCATGCAAGGCAATATGACAATGATGAAGCATGCCATAATAAACGGAACGGTGGAAAGCTGCATGGCAATATATCTCGGAATGGCTATGGAAATGCCATAATAGGTAGGTATGGTGGCTGTTTTGAGGAAGATATAAGGAGGCTTATGTGTGATAGAGCGTATCATATCACGGGGTTTGGATGCACCGGCGAAGTTTGCACCAACTCTCGAGGTGAGAAAGGGCAATGCACGGTACCGAAGAGGCTAGCAATGATGGAAGGGTGAGAGTGAGTATAATCCATGGACTCAACATTAGTCATAAAGAACTCACATACTTATTGCAAAAATCTACAAGTCATCAAAACCAAGCAATACGCGCATGCTCCTAAGGGGATAGATTGGTAGGAAAAGACCATCGCTCGTCCCCGACCACCACTCATAAGGAGGACAATCAAATAAGCACCTCATGCTTCAAATTTGTTACACAACGGTTACCATACGTGCATGCTACGGGACTTGCAAACCTAAACACAAATATTTCTCAAATTCACAAATACTCAACTAGCATGACTCTAATATCACCATCTTCATATTTCAAAACAATCATCAAGTATCAAACTTCTCATAGTATTCAATGCACTCTATATGAAAGTTTTTATTATATCCATCTTGGATGCTTATCATATTAGGACTAATTTCATAACCAAAGAAAATTACCATGCTGTTCTAAAAGACTCTCAAAATAATATAAGTGAAGCATGAGAGATTAATAATTTCTATAAAATAAAACTACCATCATGCTCTAAAAGATATAAGTGAAGCATTAGAGCAAACTACAATCTACTTCAAAAGATATAAGTGAAGATCAATGAGTAGTTGAATAATTATGTAACTATGTGAAGACTTTCTAACATCTAATGATTTCAAATCTTGGGATATTATTCAAACAACAATCAAAACAAAATAAAATAAAATGATGCTCCAAGCAAAACACATATCATGTGGTGAATAAAAATATAGCTCCAAGTAAAGTTACCGATGAACGAAGACGAAAGAGGGGACGCCATCCGGGGCATCCCCAAGCTTAGGCTCTTGGTTGTCCTTGAATATTACCTTGGGGTGCCTTTGGCATGCCCAAGCTTAGGCTCTTGACACTCCTTATTCCATAGTCCATCGAATCTTTACCCAAAACTTGAAAACTTCACAACACAAAACTTAACAGAAATTTCATAAGCTCCGTTAGTATAAGAAAGCAAATCACCACTTAGGTACTGTCAAGACAAGATCCATAATTTTTCTCACATGATGCCTACTGTACCATACCACTTATACAATTTATATTAAGCAATATAAGCCATAGAAACTAGAAAACAAGCAAACTATGCATCGAAAATAGAATCTGTCAAAAACAGAACAGTCTGTAGTAATCTGGAGGTTTCGAATACTTCTGCAACTCCAAAAATTCTGAAAATTTAGGACGACCAGGATAAAAGGTATATTTATCTACTGCAGTTAGAATTGGTATTTTATCGCTCTCTGGTAAAAAATGATAATTATTTTTGTGAGTGCATACTTTATGTTTTTATCAACAAGATCAAACAACAATCACCCAAGCAGATCCTAAAGGCTTTACTTGGCACTTCATTGAAACAAAAGCTATAAAACATAATTACTACAGTAGCATAATCATGTGAACACACAAAAACAGTAGGTATAAATATTGGGTTGTCTCCCAACAAGTGCTTCTCTTTAATGCCTTCAAGCTAGGTGTGATGATTTCAATGATGCTCACATAGAAGATAAGAATTGAAACATAATGGGAGAACCATGAAGCATATGACAACCACATTTAAGTCTAACCCACTTCCTATGCATAGGTATTTCGTGAGCAAACAATTTATGGGAACAAGAATCAACTTGCATAGGAAGGTAAAGCAAGCAACACTTCCAGATTTTCAACATGTAGAGAGGAAACTTTATTGTAACTCCTACAAGCATATATTCCTCCCTCATAATAATTTTCAGTAGCATCATGAATGAATTCAACAATATAACCATCACACAAAGCATTCTTTTCATGATTCATAAGCATAGAATATTTATTACTCTCCACATAAGAAAATTTCTTCTCATGAATAATAGTAGGAGCAAACTCAACAAAATAACTATCATGTGAGGTCTAATGGAATTGAAAATTAAAATCATGATGACAAGTTTCATGGTTATCATTATTCTTTATAGCATACATGTCATCACAATAATCATCATAGATAGTGCTACCTCTTGAGCATGGGTTGGTTTTCCCTTGAAGATGAAAGGGCGCTGGCAGCAAAGTAGCGTAAGTATTTCCCTCAGTTTTTTAGAACCAAGGTATCAATCCAGTAGGAGACTATACGCAAGTCCCTCGTACCCGCACAAACAAACAAGAACCTCGCAACCAACGCGATAAAGGGGTTGTCAATCCCATGACGGTCACTTACGAAAGTGAGATCTGATAGAGATAATAAGATAAATATTTTTTGGTATTTTTGTTGTGTAGATTGGAAAATAAAGATTGCAAAATAAACAGCGATAGAAATAGCTTGTTAACGGGAGAATAATATAATGGAAGACAGACCCGGGGGCTATAGGTTTCACTAGTGGCTTCTCACAAGATAGCAAATTCTACGGTGGGTGAACAAATTACTGTTGAGCAATTGATAGAAAAGCACATAGTTCTGAGAATATCTAGGCATGATCATGTATATAGGCATCACGTCCGCGACAAGTAGACCAAAACAATTTTGCATCTACTACTATTACTCCACACATCGACCGCTATCCAGCATGCATCTGGAGTATTAAGTTCATAAGAATATAGTAACGCATTAGGCAAGATGACATGATATAGAGGGATAAACTCAAGCAATATGATATAAACCCCATCTTTTTATCCTCGATGGCAACAATACAATACGTGCCTTGTTGCCCCTGATGTCACTAGGAAAGGACACAGCAAGATTGAACCCAAAGCTAAGCACTTCTCCCATTGCAAGAAAGATCAATCTAGTAGGCCAAACCAAACTGATAATTCGAAGAGACTTGCAAAGATATTAAATCATGCATAAAAGATTTCAAAGAAGAATCAAATATTGTTCATAGATAATCTTGATCATAAACCCACAATTCATCGGGTCTCGACAAACACACCGCAAAAAGAATTACATCGAATAGATCTCCAAGAGAATCGAGGAGAACTTTGTATTGGGATCCAAAGAGAGAGAAGAAGCCATCTAGCTAATAACTATGGACCCGAAGGTCTGTGGTAAACTACTCACACATCATCGGAGAGGCTATGGTGTTGATGTAGAATCCCTCCATGATCGATTCCCCCTCCGACGGAGCGCCAAAAAAGGCCCCAAGATGGGATCTCACAGGTACAGAAGGTTGCGGCGGTGGAAATAGGGTTTCGTGGTGCTCCTGGATGTTTGATACGTCCATTTTGCATCATGCTTTTATATCGATACTAGCACATATGCCCGTGCGTTGCAACGGGAAAAAAATAATATTTTGTGTAAGCATAATGTCTCACAACATGGGATTCACTATGAAGAACATACTGCAATGCAACATCTTTCTACAAAATGAACATAAACAAAATGCATTGCAATTTAGCCGTGTTCGTATTTTCTTTGTCGGGCATAATCTGCCATTAATTTCATTTAAGTATAATCCTTTTAAATGGCATTTAAGTACAATTCTTTCATTAATTACCATGACGTCCTCATCCGTTTTAGTAGGGAATCAGATCCTTCCTTTTCTAGTTCAGTAGCCCCAACACATTGAAGCCTACAGATCCTTCTTTTAATTATCCTAACTTTTTTACCTCAAATCCTTCATGTAAAATTTATTGAGATCACAATCTTTCTTTTAGTTATCACATCGGTTTACCCATAATCCTTTTTTAATTAGCCACATTCGTTTAAATATTCTATTCAAGCCCACAATCCTTCCTTTATTAGCTCATTTGATTAATTAGCTCGTCCTAAACATGATGACTGCCACTCATATATTTAGAGCGAGTTGGAATTAGTAAATGTGAAAGATGCATAGGTCGTTGGTCGTTATATCGAAGAGCTAGACAGGAGGTAATGTGTTTAATTTCCGCAATGTTGATTTATTTTGACCCAATTATTTTTCGCGGTTTCTATAAATGCCCATAAAAGGCCCATCAACGTATAAGTACCTGGACCAAATCACTTTAGCGTGTAATCCAAACGAAAAGGACTAAACCAAACCAAGAATACCTATTCCCTTTAATAGTAGGTATAGATTTATTGCATTATGGGATGTTATTTCACATTATGTCACAATACTTATGGCTATTCTCTCTTATTTTACAAGGTTTACATAAGGAGGGAGAATGCCGGCAGCTGGAATTCTGGGCTGGAAAAGGAGCAAATATTAGAGACCTATTCTGCACAACTCCAAAAGTCCTGAAACTCCAAGGAATACCTTATAATAAATAATGAAAAATCCTCGCCAAAGATGAAGACCAGGGGGCCCACACCCTGTCCACGAGGGTGGGGGGCGCCCCTACCTTGTGGGCCCCCTGGTGGCTCTCCGATGACCATCTTCTGCTATATGAAGTCTTCCGTGGAGAGAAAAACCAGAAGCAACCTTTCAGGAGGAAACTCCGCCGCCACGAGGCGGAACCTTGGCGGAACCAATCTAGGGCTCCGGCAGAGCTGTTCTGCCGGGGAAACTTCCCTCCCGGAGGGGGAAATCATCGCTATCGTCATCACCAACACTCCTCTCATCGGGAGAGGGCAATCTCCATCAACATCTTCATCAGCACCATCTCATCTCAAAACCCTAGTTCATCTCTTGTATCCAATTCTTGTCTCCAAGTCCGGGATTGGTGCTAGTAGGTTGCTAGTAGTGTTAATTACTCCTTGTAGTTGATGCTAGTTGGTTTAATTGGTGGAAGATCATATGTTCAGATCCTTTATGCATATTATTACCCCTCTGATTATGAACATGAATATGCTTTTGTGAGTAGTTACGTTTCTTCCTGAGGACAAGGGAGAAGTCTTGCTATTAGTAGTCATGTGAATTTGGTATTCGTTTGATATTTTGATGAGATGTATGTTGTCTAGCCTCTAGTGGTGTTATGTGAACATAGACTACATAACACTTCACCATTATTTGGTCCTAGAGGAAGGCATTGGGAAGTAATAAGTAGATGATGGGTTGCTAGAGTGACAGAAGCTTAAACCCTAGTTTATGCGTTGCTTCGTAAGGGGCTGATTTGGATCCATATGTTTCATGCTATGGTTAGGTTTACCTTAATACTTTTGTTGTAGTTGCGGATGCTTGCAATAGAGGTTAATCATAAGTGGGATGCTTGTTCAAGTAAGAACAGCACCCAAGCACCGGTCCGCCCACATGTCAAATTATCAAAGTACCGAATGCGAATCATATGAATCTGATGAAAACTAGCTTGACGATATTCCCATGTGTCCTCGGGAGCGCTTTTCCTTATATAAGAGTTTGTCCAGGCTTGTCCTTTGCTACAAAAAGGATTGGGCCACCTTGCTGCACTTTATTTACTTTTGTTACTTGTTTCTCGTTACAAATTATCTTATCACAAAACTATTTGTTACCACTTATTTCAGTACTTGCAGAGAATACCTTGCTGAAAACCGCTTATCATTTCCTTCTGCTCCTCGTTGGGTTCGACACTCTTACTTATCGAAAGGACTACGATAGATCCCCTATACTTGTGGGTCATCAAGACTATTTTTTTTGCGCCATTGCCGGGGAGTGAAGCGCCTTTGGTAGGTGGAATTCGGAAAGGAAAAAATTTATATAGTGTGCTGAAATTTACTGTCACTTGTTACTATGGAAAGTAATCCTCTGAGGGGCTTGTTCGGGGTATTTTCACCCCGACCAGTAGAGCAAAGAGTTGCTCCTCAACCTACTTAACCTATTGAAAATGAAATTCCTTATGAGTATCCTTCGGGTATGATAGAAAAACTACTAGCTAATCCTTTTACAGGAGATGGAACAAAGCATCCTGATGAACACCTAATATATGTGAATGAAGTTTGTGGATTATTTAAGCTTGCAGGTATACCCGATGATGTTGCTAAGAAGAAGGTCTTCCCTTTATCTTTGAAGGGAGACACATTGACATGGTATAGGCTATGTGATGATACGAGATCATGGAACTATAGAAGATTGAAATTGGAATTTCATCAAAAGTATTACCATATGCATCTTGTTCATCATGACCGCAATTATATATATAATTTTTGGCCTCGCGAAGGACAAAGCATCTCTCAAGCTTGGGGGAGGCTTAAATAAATTTTATATTCATGCCCCAATCATGAGCTCCCAAGAGAAACAATTCTTCAAAAAATTTATGCTCGGCTTTCTGAAAATAATCGCACCATGCTCGATACTTCTTGTGCTAGATCTTTTATGATGAAGACTATTGGATTTAGATGGGATTTATTGGATAGAATTAAACGCAACTCTGAAGATTGGGATCTCGATGAAGGTAAGGAGTCAGGTATGACACCTAAGTTTGATTGTGTTAAATCTTTTATGGATATCGATATTTTCTGTAAGTTTAGCACTAAATATGGACTTGATTATGAGATAGTAGCTTCTTTCTGTGAATCTTTTGCTACTTATGTTGATCTCCCCAAGGAGAAGTGGTTTAAATATCATCGTCCCATAGAAGTAAAAGTAGCTGCACCTATTAAAGTTGAAGAAAATGCTGTCACTTATAATGATCCTATTGTTCCTACTTGTTATGTTGAGAAACCACCTTTCCCTGTTAGGATAAAGGATCATGCTAAAGCTTCAACTGTGGTTCGTAAAAGCAATATTAAAACATATACACCTCGTGAGCAAGTTAAAGTAGAACCTAATATTGCTATTGTTAAAGATCTCTTGTCTGATAATATTGATGGGCATGTTATTCAGTTCTGCGGTGAAACTGCTAGAATTACTAAACCTTGTGCTAAAGATAAAAATAGACATGTGGTAGGCATGCCTGCTATTTCTGTTAAAATAGGAGAACATTGTTATCATGGCTTATGTGATATGGGTGCTAGTGCTAGTGCAATACCTATTGACTTATACAAACAAATTATGCATGACATTGCACATGTTGAGTTAGAAGAAATTGATGTTACCATTAAACTTGCTAATAGAGATACTATTTCACCAATGGGAATTGTTAGAGATGTTGAAGTCTTGTGTGGGAAAACTAAATATCCTGCTGATTTTCTTGTTCTTGGTTCCCCACAAGATAGCTTTTGTCCCATTATATTTGGTAGACCCTTCTTAAATACTGTTAATGCTACCATAGATTGCACAAGGGATGTTGTTACTGTCGCTTTAGATGATATGACTCATGAATTTAATTTCTCTAAATTTAGTAAACAACACCGTGAAGAAGAATTGTCTAGTAAGGATGAAATTATTGGTCTTGCTTCTATTGCCGTACCTCCTAGTGATCCTTTAGAACAATATTTGCTAGACCATGAGAATGATATGTTTATGAATGAAAGAAGGGAAATAGATGAGGTATACATTAAACAGGAACCTATTCTGAAACACAATTTGCCTATTGAAATCCTAGGGGATCCCCCTCCACCTAAGGGTGATCCCGTGTTTGAACTTAAACCGTTGCCTGATAATCTTAAATATGCTTATCTTGATGAAAAGAAGATATATCCTGTTATTATTAGTGCTAACCTTTCAGAGCATGAAGAAGAAAGATTATTGAAAACTCTGAAGAAGCACCGTGCTGCTATTGGATATACTCTTGATGATCTTAAGGGCATTAGTCCCACTCTATGTCAACATAAAATAAATTTGGAAGAAGATGCCAAACCAGTTTGTGATCCTCAACGACGTTTGAATCCTAAAATGAAAGAAGTGGTAAGAAAAGAAATACTGAAGCTTCTGGAGGCGGGTATAATTTATCCCGTTGCTGATAATCAGTGGGTAAGTCCTGTTCATTATGTCCCTAAGAAGGGAGGTATTACTGTTGTTCCTAATGATAAAGATGAATTGATTCCACAAAGAATTATTACAGGTTATAGGATGGTAATTGATTTCCGCAAATTAAATAAGGCTACTAAGAAAGATCATTAGCCCTTACCTTTTATCGATCAAATGCTCGAAAGATTATGCAAACATACACATTACTGCTTTCTAGATGGTTATTCTGGTTTCTCTCAAATACCTGTGTCGGCTAAAGATCAATCAAAGACTACTTTTACATGCCCTTTTGGTACTTTTGCTTATAGGCGTATGCCTTTTGGTTTATGTAATGCACCTGCTACCTTTCAAAGATGCATGATGGCTATATTCTGTGACTTTTGTGAAAAGATTTGTGAGGTTTTCATGGACGACTTTTCCGTCTATGGATCTTCTTTTGATGATTGCTTGAGCAATCTTGATCGAGTTTTGCAGAGATGTGAAGAAACTAATCTTGTCTTGAATTGGGAAAAGTGCCACTTTATGGTTAATGAGGGTATTGTATTGGGGCATAAAGTTTCTGAAAGAGGTATTGAAGTTGATAAAGCCAAGGTCGATGCTATTGAAAAGATGCCATGTCCCAAGGACATCAAAGGTATAAGAAGTTTCCTTGGTCACGCCGGATTTTATAGGAGGTTCATTAAGGACTTCTCAAAAATTTCTCGGCCTCTCACTAAATTATTACAAAAAGATATACCATTTGTCTTTGATGATGATTGTGTAGAAGCATTTGAAATACGTAAGAAAGCATTAGTCTCTGCACCTATTGTTCAGCCACCTGATTGGAATTTACCCTTTGAAATTATGTGTGATGCTAGCGATTATGTTGTAGGTGTTGTTCTAGGGAAAAGAGTTGATAAGAAATTAAATGTTATCCATTATGCTAGTAAGACTCTAGACAATGCTCAAAGAAATTATGCTACTACTGAAAAAGAACTTTTAGCAGTTGTATTTGCTTATGATAAGTTCAGACCTTATATTGTTGATTCTAAAGTAACTATCCACACTGATCATGCTGCTATTAAATATCTTATGGAGAAGAAAGATGCTAAAGCTAGACTTATTAGATGGGTTCTCTTGCTACAAGAATTTGATTTGCATATTGTTGATAGAAGAGGAGCTGAGAACCCCGTTGCAGACAACTTATCTAGGTTAGAGAATGTTCTTGATGACCCACTACCTATTGATGATAGCTTTCCTGATGAAAAATTAAATGTCATAAGTACTTCTCGTAGTACTCCTTGGTATGCTGATTATGCTAATTACATTGTTGCTAAATTCATACCATCTAGCTTCACATACCGACAAAATAAAAAGTTCTTCTATGATTTGAGACATTACTTTTGGGATGACCCATATCTTTATAAAGAAGGAGTAGATGGTGTTATTAGACATTGTGTACCCGAGCATGAACAGGAACAGATCCTACGCAAGTGCCACTCCGAAACTTATGGAGGACACCACGCGGGAGATAGAACTGCACATAAGGTATTGCAATCCGGTTTTTATTGGCCTACTCTCTTCAAGGATGCCTGTAAGTTTGTCCTATTTTGTGATGAATGTCAAAGAATTGGTAATATTAGTAGACGTCAAGAAATGCCTATGAATTATTCACTTGTTATTGAACCATTTGATGTTTGGGGCTTTGATTATATGGGACGTTTTCCTGCCTCTAATGGATATACACATATTTTCATTGCTGTTGATTACGTTACTAAGTGGGTAGAAGCTATTAAAACTAGTAGTGTTGATCATAACATTTCTATTAAAATGCTTAAAGAAGTTATTTTTCTGAGGTTTGGAGTCCCTAGATATTTAATGACTGATGGTGGTTCACATTTTATTCATGGTGCTTTCCGTAAAATGCTTGCTAAATATGATGTCAATCATAGAATTGCATCTCCGTATCACCCACAGTCTAGTGGTCAAGTAGAATTGAGTAATAGAGAACTCAAATTAATTTTGTAAAAGACTGTCAATAGGTCTAGCAAGAATTGGTCCAAAAAACTTGATGATGCATTATGGGCCTATAGAACTGCATATAAAAATCCTATAGGTATGTCTCCGTATGAAATGGTATATGGAAAAGCATGTCACTTACCTCTTGTCGTGGTTTTGTCACGGCAGATGTCCTAGCGTGAGGACTTAGTCATGAGGCCAACGCATCTATGTGGTAGCTTGAGAGGGGTTGAGCGAAATCGAGAGACGCAACACAAGACAGGGATTTAGACAGCTTCGGGCCCCAGGAAACATCGTCCGGTAACAACCCTACATGCTGTTTGAGGCTAGGTCTCATTATCATCATGAGGGAGTCGTCGTAAACCAGCTCTCCTCTTTGTGTCTAGCCCTAAGATTGTTGTTTTCTTCTCCCCCTTTGAGGAGCCCTGCCCCTCCTTATATATGTTGAAGGGGCGGGTTACATGTGGAGTCCAACTCGGACTTTAACTTAAACTATTTTGACTTCCCTTCCTGGGATTCTTAACGTCTGCCGGTTTAACATTGTCTGCCGGTTTAACATTGTCTGCCGGTTTAACACCAGCCGGTTTACCGTCTGTCTTAGCCATTTGTCTTGACTCTCTGTCTTAACTCTCCGCCGGTTTACCAAGTCCCAGCCGGTTTACAACTCCAGCCGGGTCATACCGCGGGGTATATCCCCGACACCTCTCGAACTAGAACATAAGGCATATTGGGCTATTAAAGAGCTCAACTATGATTTCAAACTTGCCGGTGAAAACAGGTTATTTGATATTACCTCACTTGATGAATGGAGAACCCAAGCTTATGAAAATGCCAAGTTGTTTAAAGAAAATGTTAAAAGATGGCATGACAAAAGGATACAAAAGCGTGAGTTTAATGTAGGTGATTATGTATTGCTATACAACTCTCGTTTAAGATTTTTTGCAGGAAAACTTCTCTCTAAATGGGAAGGCCCCTATGTTATTGAGGAGGTCTATCATTCTAGTGTCATAAAAATCAACAACTTCGAAGGCACAAATCCGAAGGTGGTAAACGGTCAAAGAATCAAACATTATATCTCAAGTAATCCCATAAATGTTGAAACCAATATTATTGAAACCGTAACCCCGGAGGAATACGTAAGGGACACTTTCCAAAACGTTTCAGACTCCAAAAATTAATAGGTATGTGGTACGGTAAGTAAACCGATTACAAAACAGTTTTTAAGGCAATATTTCTCTATTTTGGAATATTTAGAAAAATAGAAAATTAAGTAGCAGTCCGGGAAGGACACGAGGGCCCCACGAGGGTGGAGAGCGCGCCCTACCCCCCTGGGCGCGCCCCCTACCTCATGAGCACCTCGTGTGCCTTCCGGACTCCGTTTTCTTGCACGATACGTATTTTGGTCGGTAAAAATTCATTATATATTCTCTCGAAGGTTTTGACTCCCGTATCACAAAAATATCTTCTGTTTTTGTTTCGAGCTATTGTTGTTGTAGATTAGAGCAAGATGTCTTCTCAAGAGTCAGTCGGGGAGAGCCGGGTATCTAATCCGGCACCGGAACCAAGGGCAAACAGCAACCCTGGCCACTTTGGGCCAGCAACGGAGGAAGAGATGGAGGCTGACTTAATGAGGGTAGATGCCATGGAGGATCAAGAAGTCACCTCTCGCTTCTGAGTTGGGTTCACGATGGGGGAACTACAGAGCTGAGCTATTCCAAACTCGGTTGTCCCTTCCAATGTTAGATTTCTTTCTTATGAAAATATGAAGAGGAGTGTCACTTGTTCTCCCGCAGCTATGAAACACCCTTGGGTGCAAGGAGCTTTAGCCGTCACAAGAAAGCTTCGTAAGGAAACAATGGACCTCAAGCAGCAAGTCAACAAGCTCGAGGAGGAGAATCATATCCTGAGAGGAATCATCGCCAAGAATATTTCACCAACAACAAAGAAGGAGACATAATCACATGGGAATGGGCACTCCCCTTGGCAACCGCCAAGCTTGGGGGAGGTGCCCCGGTATCGTATCACAATCACAACTCCTATCTTTACCGTTTTCCTTAGTTCGATCCTATTAGTAGTATTTTGATCTAGTAGAATAAAGTTTATGGCATGATCTAGTTTTGAGTTTTGCCTTATGATCTTTCTATGTAATCGAGTCCGTGAGCTATATAATAAGGGACATTTACATCTGTGCCCCTAACTCGAACCCACTACTCAGATTTACCCCTAATTTTGAAGCATGCTCAAATTTGCCCCTCCGCCGTTAAGCCACTACTCAGAAATGCCCTTCCGTACAGTACTGTAGCACTTTCCGTCCAATACTGTAGCACTTTCCGTCTGCTACAATACACATGGGCCTTTGACGGTCAAAGGCCTTTGACTGGACGGAAGGGCATTTCTGAGTAGTGACTTAATGGCAGAGGGGCAAATTTGAGCATGCTTTGAAATTAGGGGCAAATCTGAGTAGGTGGTTCGAGTTAGGGGCAGAAATGCAAATGGCCCATATAATAAAGATTAGTGTTGAGTCAAGGGGTTGATTTTCTTGCTATGATCTTGGGTGAATAAAAGAAAATAGAAAAATAATAAGAAGAAACAAAAGTTCATATTGATCTTATTGATAGTAATGACTTCACATAGAAAGAGTGTGACGATTAAAAGTTGTTGGGAGTTGGCAGACATAGCTTTGGTCATCGTTGCAATTAATAGGAAGTAATAAGGAAAGAGAGGTTTCACATATAAATATACTATTATTGACATCTTTTATGATTGGGAGCACTCATCAAAATATGACGTGCTAAAGAGTTGATGTTGGACAAGGAAGACAACGTAATGGATCATCTGAGATAAAGTATGTTGTCATGGATCATCCAACATGTTGAGCTTGCCTTTCCCCCTCATGCTAGCCAAATTCTCAGCACCAAGTAGAGATACTACTTGTGCTTCCAAATACCCTTAAACCAGTTTTGCCATGAGAGTCCACCATATCTACCTATGGATTGAGTAAGATCCTTCGAGTAAGTTGTCATCGGTGCAAAGCAATAAAAATTGCTCTAAATATGTATGATTAGTGTGCGAAAAATAAGCTTTATACGATCTTGTGATGTGGAAGTAATAAAAGCGACGGACTGCATAATAAAGGTTCATATCACAAGGGGCAATATAAAGTGACGTTCTTTCGCATTAAGATTTTGTGCATCCAACCATAAAAGCGCATGGCAACCTCTGCTTCCCTCTGCGAAGGGCCTATCTTTTATTATTATCTTCTACCTTATGCAAGTGTCATGGTGATCTTCACCTCTCCCTTTTTCATTTTATCCTTTGGCAAGCCCAGCATGTTGGAAAGAACATGATATGTATATATATATATATCTAATTGGATGTAGGGGGAATGAGTTGTTATTGTTGACATTACCCTCGAGGTAAAAGGTTGTGGGGTGAAACTATAAGCCCCTATCTTTCACTGTGTCCAACTAAAACTCTGTAACCACAAGTATTGCGTGAGTGTTAGCAATTATGAAGGACTAGATGATAGTTGAGTATGTGGACTTGCTTTTTAGCTCTGACATAGACTCTTTCTGATGTTATGATAAATTGCAATTGCTTCAATGACTGGGGTTATAGTTTGTTGGTTCTCAATAAGGTTTCTGATTCATACTTTTGCATTGTGAATAGATCATCACTTGAACTGTTCTGCCGGGGAAACTTCCCTCCTGGAGGGGGAAATCATCGCCATCGTCATCACCAACGCTCCTCTCATCGGGAGAGGGCAATCTCCATCAACATCTTCATCAGCACCATCTCATCTCAAAACCCTAGTTCATCTCTTGTATCCAATTCTTGTCTCCAAGTCCGGGATTGGTGCTAGTAGGTTGCTAGTAGTGTTAATTACTCCTTGTAGTTGATGCTAGTTGGTTTAATTGGTGGAAGATCATATGTTCAGATCCTTTATGCATATTATTACCCCTCTGATTATGAACATGAATATGCTTTGTGAGTAGTTACGTTTGTTCCTGAGGACAAGGGAGAAGTCTTGCTATTAGTAGTCACGTGAATTTCGTATTCGTTCGATATTTTGATGAGATGTATGTTGTCTAGCCTCTAGTGGTGTTATGTGAACGTCGACTACATAACACTTCACCATTATTTGGGCATAGAGGAAGGCATTGGGAAGTAATAAGTAGATGATGGGTTGCTAGAGTGACAGAAGCTTAAACCCTAGTTTATCCATTGCTTCGTAAGGGGCTGATTTGGATCCATATGTTTCATGCTATGGTTAGGTTTACCTTAATACTTTTGTTGTAGTTGCGGATGCTTGCAATAGAGGTTAACCATAAGTGGGATGCTTGTTCAAGTAAGAACAACACCCAAGCACTGGTCCACCCACATGTCAAATTATCAAAGTACCGAACGCAAATCATATGAACGTGATGAAAACTAGCTTGACGATATTCCCATGTGTCCTCGGGAGCGCTTTTCCTATTATAAGAGTTTGTTCCGGCCTGTCCTTTGCTACAAAAGGATTGGGCCATCTTGCTGCACTTTATTTACTTTTGTTACTTGTTGCTCGTTACAACTTATCCTATCACAAAACTATTTGTTACCACTTATTTCAGTACTTGCAGAGAATACCTTGCTGAAAACAGCTTATCGTTTCCTTCTTCTCCTCGTTGGGTTCGACACTCTTACTTATCGAAAGGACTACTATAGATCCCCTATACTTGTGGGTCATCAATGTTTTCAGGGTATATGGGTATATATAGGAGGAAGAAGTAGGTCGGTGGAGCTGCAAGGGGCCCACGAGGGTGGGGGCATGCCTACCCCCCCGGGCGCGCCCTCCTGCCTCGTGGCCTCCTCGCTTCTTTCTTGACGTCCACTCCAAGTCTCCTGGATCACATTTGTTCCAAAAATAACTCTCCCGAAGGTTTCATTCTGTTTGGATTCCGTTTGATATTCCTTTTCTACAAAACACTGAAATAGGCAAGAAAAACAGCAATTTGCACTGGGCCTTTGGTTAGTAGGTTAGTCCCAAAAATAATATAAAAAGGTATCTTAAAGCCCATTAAACATCCAAAACAGATAATATAATAGCATGGAACAATCAAAAATTATAGATACGTTGGAGACGTATCAAGCATCCCCAAGCTTAATTCATGCTCGTCCTCGAGTAGGTAAATGATAAAAACAGAATTTTTGATGTGGAATGCTACCTAGCATAATTCTCAATTTAATTTTCTTTACTGTGGCATGAATGTTCAGATTCCAAAGATTCAAGATAAAAGTTTAATATTGACATAAAAATAATAATACTTCAAGCATACTAACAAAAAAATCATGTCTTCTCAAAATAACATGGCCAAAGAAAGTTATCCCTACAAAATCATATAGTCTGGCTATGCTCTATCTTCATCAAACAAAGTATTTAATCATGCACAACCCCTATGACAATCCAAGCAATTGTTTCATACTTTTGATGTTCTCAAACTTTTTCAATCTTCACGCAATATATGAGCGTGAGCCATGGACATAGCACTATATGTGGAATAGAATGGTGGTTGTGGAGAAGACAAAAAGGAAGAAGATAGTCTCACATCAACTAGGTGAATCAACGGGCTATGGAGATGCCCATCGATAGATATCAATGTGAGTGAGTAGGGATTGCCATGCAACTGATGCACTAGAGCTATAAGTGTGCGAAAGCTCAAAAAGAAACTAAGTGGGTGTGCATCCAACTCGCTTGCTCACGAAGACCTAGGGCATTTTGAGGAAGCCCATCATTGGAATATACAAGCCAAGTTCTATAATGTAAAATTCCCACTAGTATATGAAAGTGATAACATAGGAGACTCTCTATCATGAAGATCATGGTGCTACTTTGAAGCACAAGTGGTAAAAGGATAGTAACATTGTCCCTTCTCTCTTTTTCTCTCATTTTTTCTTTTTTTATTTGGGCCTTCTCTCCTTTTATTTTATGGCCTCTTTTTTCTTTTTCTTTTATTTTTTTCGTCCGGAGTCTCATCCCAACTTGTGGGGGAATCATAGTCTCCGTCATCCTTTCCTCACTTGGGACAATGCTCTAATAATGATGATCATCATCGTTTTATTTACTTACAACTCAAAAATTACAACTCGATACTAGAACAACATATGACTCTATGTGAATGCCTCCAGCAGTGTATTGGGATATGCAATGAATCAAGAGTGACATGTATGAAAGAATTATAAAGGTGGCTTTGCCACAAATACGATGTCAACTACATGATCATGCAAAGCAATATGACAATGATGAAACGTGTCATAACGAACGGAATAGTGGTAAGTTGCATGGCAATATATCTCGGAATGGCTATGGAAATGCCATAATAGGTGGGTATGGTGGCTGTTTTGAGGAAGTTATATGGTGGGTGTATGATACCGGCGAAAGGTGCGCGGTATTAGAGATGCTAGCAATGGTGGAAGGGTGAGAGTGTGTATAATCCATGGACTCAACATTAGTCATACAAAACTCACATACTTATTGCAAACATCTATTAGTTATCGAAACAAAGTACTATGCGCATGCTCCTAGGGGGGTAGATTGGTAGGAAAATACCATCGCTCGTCCCCGACCGCCACTCATAAGGAAGACAATCAATAAATAAATCATGCTCCGACTTCATCACATAACGGTTCACCATACGTGCAGGCTACGGGAATCACAAACTTTAGAACAAGTATTTCTCAAATTCACAACTACTCAACTAGCATGACTCTAATATCACCATCTTCATATTTCAAAACAATCATCAAGTATCAAACTTCTCATAGTATTCAATGCACTTTTTATGATAGTTTTTATTATACCCACCTTGGATGCCTATCATATTAGGACTAATTTTATAACCAAATAAAATTACCATGCTGTTCTAAAAGACTCTCAAAATAATATAAGTGAAGCATGAGAGGTCAATAATTTCTTCAAAATAAGGCCACCACTGTGCTCTAAAAGGATATAAGTGAAGCACTAGAGCAAAATTATCTAGCTCAAAAGATATAAGTGAAGCACATAGAGTATTCTAATAAATTCCGATTCATGTGTCTCTCTCCAAAAGGTGTGTACAGCAAGGATTATTGTGGTAAACTAAAAAGCAAATACTCAAATCATACAAGACGCTCCAAGCAAAACACATATCAAGTGGTGAATAAAAATATAGCCTCAAGTAAAGTTACCGATGGACGAAGGCGAAAGAGGGGATGCCCCAAGCTTAGGATTTTTGTTGTCCTTTAATTTTACCTTGGGGTGCCTTGGACATCCCCAAGCTTAGGCTCTTGCCACTCCTTGTTCCGAAATCCATCAAATCTTTTCCCAAAACTTGAAAACTTCACAACACAAAACTCAACAAAAAATCTCATGATCTCCGTTAGTATAAGAAAACAAACCACCACTTCAAGGTACTGTAATGAAATGATTCTTTATTTACATTGGTGTTAAACCTACTGTATTCCAACTTCTCTATGGTTCATACCCCCCCCCCCCCCCCGATACTATCCATAGATTCATCAAAATAAGCAAACAACACATGAAAAACAGAATCTGTCAAAAACAGAACGGTCTCTAGTAATCTGTAGGTTTAGAATACTTATGTAACTCCAAAAATTCTGAAGTAAATTTTTAGACGTGAGGAATTTGTCTATTAATCATCTGCAAAAATAACCAACCTAATCGCACTCTCCAGTAAAAAATGGCAGCAAATCTCGTGAGCGCTAAAGTTTCTGTTTTTTACAGCAAGATCGCAAAGACTTCCCCTAAGTCTTCCCAAAGGTTCTAATTGGCACAAATACTAATTAAAAACATAAAACCACATATAAACAGAAGCTAGATGAATTATTTATTACCAAACAGGAACAAAAAACAAAAATAAAATTGGGTTGCCTCCCAACAAGCGCTATCGTTTAACGCCCCTAGCTAGGCATAAAAACAAGAATAGATCTAGGTATTGTCATCTTTGGTGTGCAATCCATAAGTGGCTCTCATAATAGATTCATAAGGTAATTTAATCTTCTTCCTAGGAAATTATTCCATGCCTTTCCTTAATGGAAATTGGAATCTAATATTTCCTTCTTTCATATCAATAAATGCACCAATCGTTCTAAGGAAAGGTCTACCAAGAATAATAGGACAAGTGGGATTGCAATCTATATCAAGAACAATGAAATCTATGGGCACATAATTCCTATTTGCAACAGTAAGAACAGCACTAATCCTTCCCATAGGTTTCTTAATGGTGGAATCCGCAAGATGCAAATTTAAAGAACAATCATCAAATTCATGGAAACCTAACACATCACACAAAGTTTTTGGAATCGTGGAAACACTAGCACCCAAATCACATAAAGCATAGCATTCATGATATTTAATTTTAATTTTAATAGTAGGTTCCCACTTATCATAAAGTTTTCTAGGGATAGAAACTTCTAATTCAAGCTTTTCTTCATAGGATTGCATTAAGGCATCAATGATATGTTTGGTAAAAGTTTTATTTTGATCATAAGCATGAGGAGAATTTAGCATGGATTGCAACAAGGAAATAAAATCTATCAAAGAGCAATTATCATAATTAAATTCCTTGAAATCCAAAATAGTGGGTTCATTGCTATGTAAAGTTTTGACCTCTTCAATCCCACTTTTGCCAATTTTTGCATCAAGATCTAAAAACTCCGAATCATTGGGACGCCTTTTAACTAAAGTTGACTCATCTCCAGTCCCATCATTATCAAGATTCATATTATAAAACAAAGATTTAATAGGAGACACATCGATCACTTTTAGATATTCATCCTTATTATCGTGAAAACTAGAAGAACACGCTTTTATAAAGCAATCTTTTTTAGCACGCATCCTAGCGGTTCTTTCTTTGCACTCGTCAATGGAAATTCTCATAGATTTGAGAGACTCATTGATATCATGCTTAGGTGGAATGGATCTAAGTTTCAAAGAATCAACATCAAGAGAAATGCTATCCACGTTCCTAGCCAACTCATCAATCTTAGGCAATTTTTCTTCAAGCAAATCATTGAAATTCTTTTGCGAAATCATAAATTCTTTAACACTAGTCTCAAAATCAGAGGGCATCTTATTAAAATTTCCATAAGAGTTGTTGTAGGAATTACCATAATTATTAGAGGAATTACTAGGGAACAGCCTAGGATTAAAGTTTCCTCTATACGCGTTGTTACCAAAATTGTTCCTACCAACAAAATTCACATCCATAGATTCATTATTATTCTCAATCAAAGTAGACAAAGGCATATCATTGGGATCAGAAGAAACACTCTTATTAGCAAACAATTTCATAAGTTCATCCATCTTTGCACTCAAAACATTAATCTCTTCTATCGCATGAACGTTTTTACTAGTAGATCTTTTGGTGTGCCATTGAGAATAATTAACCTTAACACTATCTAGGAGTTTAGTAGCTTATCCTAAAGTGATTTCCATAAAAGTGCCTCCCGCGGCCGAATCTAAAAGATTTCTAGAAGCAAAATTCAATCCAGCATAAAATTTTGTATGATCATCCATAAATTCAAACCATGTGTAGGGCAATTATGTATCATTAATTTCATCCTCTCCCAAGCTTGTGAAACATGATCATGATCAAGTTGTTTAAAATTCGTATTATCGTTTCTAAGAGAGATGATCTTAGCGGGAGGAAAATACTTAGATATAAAACCATGAATCAATACTATTTTTAGGCAAAGACGAAAACCAAGTTTTAGCACGATCTCTAAGCGAAAATGGAAATAGCTTCAATTTAACAATATCATTATCCACATCTTTATTCTTTTGCATATCACGTAAATCAACAAAGTTGTTTAGATGGGTAGCGGCGTCTTCACTAGGAAGGCCAGAAAGCGGATCTTTCATAACAAGGTTCAGTAAAGTAGTATTAGTTTCACAAGATTCAGCATCGGTAAGAGCAATCGGAATGCTAATAAAATCATTATTGTTGGTATTGGAAAAGTCACACAATTTAGTATTGTCTTGAGCCATCGTGACAAACAATCCAACACACAAGCACACAAGAAGCAAGCGAAAAGAGACGGACGGAAAGAGGGCGACTGGAAAAGAGGCGAGTGGAAAAGAGGGCGAATAAAACGGCAAGGGTGAAGTGGGGGAGAGGAAAACGAGAGGCAAATGGCAAATAATGTAATGCGAGGGATAAGAGTTTGTGATGGGTACTTGGTATGTCTTGACTTGTGCGTAGATCTTCCCGGCAACGGTGCCAGAAATGGCTTGTTGACGGGAGATCAAATCTTGACTTGACTTGGTGCAACCTCCCCGGCAACGGCACCAGAAATCCTTCTTGCTACCTCTTGAGCATGTGTTGGTTTTCCCTTGAAGAGGAAAGGGTGATGTAGCAAAGTAGCATAAGTATTTCCCTCAGTTTTTGAGAACCAAGGTATCAATCCAGTAGGAGACTACACGCAAGTCCCTCGTACCTGCACAAACAAACAAGAACCTCACAACCAACGCGATAAAGGGGTTGTCAATCCCTTCACGGTCACTTACAAAAGTGAGATCTGATAGAGATAATAAGATAAATATTTTTGGTATTTTTGTTGTGTAGATTGGAAAATAAAGATTACAAAATAAATGGCGATAGAAATAGCTTGTTAACGGGAGAATAATATAATGGAAGACAGATCCGGGGGCCATAGGTTTCACTAGTGGCTTCTCTCAAGATAGCAAATTCTACGGTGGGTGAACAAATTACTGTCGAGCAATTGATAGAAAAGCGCATAGTTATGAGAATATCTAGGCATGATCATGTATATAGGCATCACGTCCGCGACAAGTAGACCGAAACGATTTTGCATCTACTACTATTACTCCACACATCAACCGCTATCCAGCATGCATCTAGAGTATTAAGTTCATAAGAACAGAGTAACGCATTAGGCAAGATGACATGATGTAGAGGGATAAACTCAAGCAATATGATATAAACCCCATCTTTTTATCCTCGATGGAAACAATACAATACGTGCCTTGCTACCCTTGCTGTCACTTGGAAAGGACACCGCAAGATTGAACCTAGAGCTAAGCACTTCTCCCATTGCAAGAAAGATCAATCTAGTAGGCCAAACCAAACTAATAATTCAAAGAGACTGATGACCCACAAGTGTAGGGGATCTATCGTAGTCCTTTCGATAAGTAAGAATGTCAAACCCAACGAGGAGCAGAAGGAAATGATAAGCAGTTTTCAGTAAGGTATTCTCTACAAGCATTGAAATTGTCGGTAACAGATAGTTTTGTGATAAGGTAATGTGTAACGGGGTAACAAGTAATAAAAGTAAATAAGATGCAGCAAGATGGACCAATCCTTTTTGTAGCAAAGGACAAGCCTGGACAAACTCTTATATAAAGGAAAACGCTCCTGAGGACACATGGGAATTATCGTCGAGCTAGTTTTCATCACGCTCATATGATTCGCGTTCGGTACATTGATAATTTGATATGTGGGTGGACCGGTGCTTGGGTACTGTCCTTCCTTGGACAAGCATCCCACTTATGATTAACCCCTATTACAAGCATCTGCAACTACAATAGAAGTATTAAGGTAAACCTAACCATAGAATGAAACATATGGATCCAAATCATCCCCTTACGAAGCAACGCATAAACCAGGGTTTAAGCTTCTGTCACTCTAGCAACCCATCATCTACTTATTTCTTCCCAATGCCTTCCCCTAGGCCCAAACAATAGTGAAGTGTCATGTAGTCGACGTTCATATGACACCACTAGAGGAAAGACAACATACATCTCATCAAAATATTGAACGAATACCAAATTCACATGACTACTTATAGCAAGACTTCTCCCATGTCCTCAGGAACAAACATAACTACTCACAAATCATATTCATGTTCATAATCAGAGGGGTATTAATATGCATAAAGGATCTAAACATATGATCTTCCACCGAATAAACCAACTAGCATCAACTACAAAGAGTAATCAACACTACTAGCAACCCACATGTACCAATCTGAGGCTTTGGGACAAAGATTGGATACAAGAGATGAACTAGGGTTTGAGATGAGATGGTGCTGGTGAAGATGTTGATGGAGATTGACCCCTCCCGATAAGAGGATCGATGATGATGATGGTGGTGATGATTTCCCCCTCCCGAAGGGAAGTTTCCCTGGCAGAACAGCTCCGCCGGAGCCCTAGATTGGTTTCGCGAAGGTTCCGCCTCGTGGCGGCGGAGTTTCGTCCCGTGAGCTAGCTTATGATTTTTTCCTCCACGTAAGACCTCATATAGCAGAAGATGGGCATTAGAGGGCTTCCAGGGGGCCCACGATGCAGGGGGCGCGCCCAGGGGGTAGGACGCGCCTCGCGCCCTCGTGGATGGTGGGTGGCCCCCCTCTGGTACTTCTTTCGCCCAATATTTTTATATATTCTGGAACGCGCTCTAATGAAGTTTCAGTACTTTTGGAGTTGTGCAGAATAGGTCTCTAATATTTGCTCCTTTTCCAGCCCAGAATTCTAGCTACCGGCATTCTCCCTCTTCATGTAAACCTTGTAAAATAAGAGAGAATAGACATAAGTATTGTGACATAATGTGTAATAACATCCCATAATGCAATAAATATCAATATAAAAGTATGATGCAAAATGTACGTATCAACTTCCCCAAGCTTAGACCTCGCTTGTCCTCAAGCGAAAGCTGATATCAAAAAATATGTCCACATGTTTAGAGATAGAGGTGTCGATAAAATAAAATACTGTAATGACCCGACCTCAGACGGTCAAGTCTCTGTGTATATGTGCTATCCTTGGATCGGTATGCTAGCACACACGGTACATCAATGTATATATCAAAGTGCAATCACATGTATAAGTAACAAAAAACTAATATATACCTTAAGAATCTCAGCAGAAACATGCAAACGGGTGTGGAGTCCCATCAACGCCATCGGCAAGTTGAGTGCGGACCGTAACCCTATCATATCACTTACTCGTCGGATAATACCTGCAACATAATATGTTGCAGCCGTGTAGGTCAGTACGTTGAATGTACTGGCAAGTCACACCACAAGAGATGAATAAATGTCCTATTTATACATGCAATATGGCTGGTGGTTGGTTCTAAATTTAATTTGCATAAAGCTGATTTTTCCCTATCATCAAAAGAATGTCATATTGTTACTACATAATTCATCATAATATGATTGAGATGGTTGCTCCATTCAATCTATACCCAAATTCATTAAAACCCATAAATTTAATTAAGAGTGATGAGATCGCTCAATTCCGACTTTCCATATGCTCAAATTGTCCATAACCGGGGACACGGCTAATCGATTAGTTTTACACTCTGTAGAGTTTTGCACACTTTTCCCCACAAGACTCGATCACCTCCTTTGTAGTCCTCGCACTGTCAGGTGTTTGAGAGCCGGAAGATCGAGACATAGTCTTTCTGAAGTGTTCCCTCTTAACCCTGGGTAGACCGGTACACCTACATATATAACTACATCTGCTAGTCTACCACTGTAAGAGGTCACACAATGTACTCAACTAAGCCAGAGCTCATAATAGCTTGTGGCTGTGCAGGTAAGCTTCTAGTCATGAAAATTAATGAATCCCTTTGAGCCTGGGTGGCAGTCCATAGGGTGATCACACGGGTACTCCGGGATCCCCTGGGCAAGTCCACTAGTTTCTCCAGGGTGCCCGGGCAAGTCCACTGGTTTCTCCAGGGTGCCCCTTACCAACCCACCCAGATGTGTGTTAATGTTGCCACCTTAAGGTTACCCTTAATTATTATATCACTCGCAACTTTCATGATCTCACATACCAATCCCCGTCTACAATGGCATAACAAAATCCCTACAACATTGGCGACAAAGAAGTAAAGGCTCAGACCTACCTCATTGCACTACTGGGTTTATAAAATAGCCAACTAACATATCCATGCAAGCCCTACATCAAAGAACTAAATGCATATATAAAACATAGGTATAAAAAACATGATCAAGATGTAACTTGCCTTGTACTGTTGATGAAGATGAAATATTCTATTGAGTCGTCTCTCCTTCTCGTTACGATATATCTAACGATATAAGAAAGTACTTTAACACACAACAACATCCAAATAAAGATCCAAATAAAAAAATTCAAATTACAATACAAAATAAAAAAACATTCCTACATAAGTTGCTAGGACTTGGTTACGGGTTGAGATAAGATCAAGAATGAAAATATGATCTAAGTTTTGTTCTAGGGTTGGGTCAAAGTGAAGATCGCGGGTTAAAGAGTTGTGAGGCAAGGTTCTACGACAAAGTCTATAATGAAAATGGTAGATGGAGTTTGTGGCACAAAGATTCATGTTACAAAATGTATGTAACAACTCGTGAAGTCTAAATTTGTATGATGATAGCATATGATCAGAGAGGTTCCTAATGATCTTCTCAAGAAAGTTGAGTCAAGAATCAAATTAAACTAATGATGAAATTGAATTACGATAAAAGAAAAACTATATGAAATGTTATGGTTGAAACAGTGGCTAGACATAGGTGAACAATTAGGAAAAAAATTCTAACAACAAGATATGGACCGAAGGATCAATTTTGCCGAAGGAAACATTTTCAACAGAATTACAGATTAATAGATATAGCAAAAATACTCAAATACAAATTTTAAATTTGTGTCAAATTTAATTTACCAAAATTGAAATATTTTTGTCTCATGATAAACTTCGTGTTTCAACGAATCCGTGGATATAAAATTTGTCGAATTCGGACTTACGGTCTAGGAGATATGAATTTCCGAAGTTTGAGTATTTTTCTGAAAAACAATTACTGGATTTACACAGTGCTCACCGGAGTTTGTCGCCGGAGTTGGGGAAAAAGGTCGCTGGAGTTGAGGAAGAAGGCCCCCAACGTCAAGTAGTAGCAGAACGGCGAAGAGGTCGACAAGGGGAGTCCTTTGGATAAGATCACAGGCTCGGACTTGTCCCGTGGCGGCGTGGAGCGACCGCCGGAGTTGCCGAACTCTGACGAGCAATTGCTCGCAGTGGAGGAGGTTCAAAGAGGGGTTTTCATATGGGCTAGTGAGTGGCTTCGAGGCTCTCGTTTGGGTACCTTTTATAGGAGCAGGGGAGGTCAGAAATGAGCAGTTTCATAGTTGTTATTGACGGCAGTAAAAGCAGCAGTTTCCTCGAGCTCTAATGGCCATTAGGGGATGCCTTAAAGCGCACTACTGGAGGGAAGGAGTCGAGAGAGCATGGGGAACCGGCTTAGGAGGTCAGTGGTTGCGGGAAAAGGGAGAGGAAGTGTTGGGGTGCAGCCTAAGCCATGGATGTCTCTGTGTACGTGAATATACAGATGTGCACGAGGAGGAAGATGAACGCTTCGCTAGTGGGCTGCTCGGTCAGTTGGGCCAAATTGGGCCATGGCTGTAGGTTTTATTTTTGCTAATACATTTGTCACGCAGAAAAAAATAGACAAAAAAATAAATGTTCACATACACGTAATTATAATTTGGTGCCTACAAAATATTATTTGTGTGCACAAGCTAGAATACATTTTTTATGGACATAAGGACAATTGTAAATTAACAAAAGGACAATTGTACCGTATTAAATATTTCCAAATATATTTTTGGAGAAGTCACATTATCTCCTCTCATTAAATTTTATTTGATTAATTTGGAAATATTTAGATGACAGTAAAACTCCAAATAATATCATATTTCAATTGGAACTCCAAAATCCAAACAAACTCCATATGAAATATTCATCCACCACATTTGAGAAAGTCATCTTATTCTCACTCCAAAATTGTGAATGTGGTTTCCAATATTTCAAAAAAGAGTCAAACAAAAATTAAAGCCCTTTGATTTCTTGAATAATCTTCCCCAACCATAGTTTTCTTTATTGGACAAAATGTTACCCAACTTTTATAACATGATTAGAAAAAGTTTTAAACAAGAACTCAAAAGGTTTTAATTCTCGTGAAAATAAAATAATTTGACACAATCCATCACACTGCAATCAAACAAACAACCCTATTTATTTATTTAATATAACATTCCAAAATATAGAATTTTGGGATGTTACAAATACGGACATGAGGGCATCACGATTATTCTTAGAACAACAACATATGTATTGTCATATGATCTCTTATGCTAAAGTAACAATCCATTCATAGTTTCAAGTATGACTTATAAACTTCATTGAAAACTAACAAACTATTATCTCAGTCATTGAAGCAATTGCAATTTATCATAACATTAGAAAGAGTCAATATAAGAGCTTTTCAGCAAGTCCACATACTCAACTATCATTTAGTCTTTCACAATTGCTAACACTCACGCGATATTTATGGTTATGAAGTTTTAGTCGGACACAGAGAAAGATAGGGGCTTATAGTTTTGCCTCCCAACCTTTTACCTCAAGGGTAATGTCAACAATAATAGTTCATGAAAACTCACATCCAATTAGCCATATATATCAGGATCCTTCCAACACATTGTGCTTGCCAAAGGATAAAGTGTAAAAAGGAAAGGTGAAGATCACCGTGACTCTTGTATGAAGTATAAGACAAGAATAAAAGATAGGCCCTTCGCAGAGGGAAGCAGAGGTTTTCATGTGCTTTTATGGTTGGATGCACGAAATTTTAAT
This sequence comes from Triticum urartu, assembly GCF_056163025.1. Classification (NCBI taxonomy): domain Eukaryota; kingdom Viridiplantae; phylum Streptophyta; class Magnoliopsida; order Poales; family Poaceae; genus Triticum; species Triticum urartu. The sequence goes on from NC_141874.1 coordinate 640,468,464, forward strand.
GCAAAAGAACGTCACTTTATATTGCCACTTGTGATATGGACCTTTATTATGCAGTCCATCGCTTTTATTTCCTCCACATCACAAGATCGTATAAAGCTTATTTTCTCCACACTAATAAGTCATAAATATTTAAAGAGCAATTTTTATTGCTTGCAACGATGACAACTTACTTGAAGGATCTTACTCAATCCATAGGTAGATATGGTGGACTCTCATGGCAAAACTGGGTTCAAGGATATTTGGAAGCACAAGTAGTATCTCTACTTGGTGTAAAGAATTTGGCTAGCATGAGAGGGAAAGGCAAGCTCAACATGTTGGATGATCCATGACAATAAATTTATTTCAGATGTAAGAAAACATAACCCATTACGTTTTCTTCCTTGTCCAACATCAACTCTTTAGCATGCCATATTTTAATGAGTGCTCACAATCATAAAATATGTCCAAGAGAGTATATTTATATGTGAAAACCTCTCTTTCTTTATTACTTCCTATTAATTGCAACGATGACCAAAACTATGCTTGTCAACTTTCAACAACTTTTATTCATCATACCCTTTATATGTGAAGTCATTACTCTCCATAAGATCCATATGATCTCTTTATTTCTTTTTATTATTTCTCTTTTATTTTATTTCCTCAAGATCATAGCAGGATAATCAAGCCCTTGACTCAACACTAATCTTTATTATATATAGCTCACGGACTTGATTACATAGAAGGATCATAAAGCAAAACTCAAAACCAGATCATACTAAAACTTTATTCTACTAGATCAAGATATTACCAAAAGGTTCGAACTAATAAAAACGGTAAAGATAAAAGTGTGATGGTGATACGATACCGGGGGATTCCCCCAAGCTTGGCAGTTGCCAAGGGGAGTGCCCATACCCTTGTGTTTATGTCTCCTTCCTCGGAGGTAGTGATGATGGAGTTGTTTGTGGCGTGTGCTTATTCCTTAATTTGCGCTTGAGGATAGAATTTTGCTCCCTTAGGTCATCGATCTCCTGCTCAAGGCTTAATACCTTTTTGCATAGTTCCTGTTTGTTTTCTTGCAAGAGGCGAAAAGGGATAAACTCGATCTTAGGTTTCTTTGCTCTATCGTGGAGGCTTGACTTTTTGAACTCCACATGCATGTCCCCAGGTTGAGGTAATGGGACTTCCTCTTCATCTGAGCTCGTCTCCTCCTTTCCCATAGGCTCATAGTCTTCTTCTTCCTCTATGGTCCAACCACAATGCTCCAAGTCCCTGTAGTCCTTATGATCCGCAAGGAAATCAGCCACATAGCTTTCTCCCTCTGAATCTTGGGATGACATATTGCTCTAATCTGCAGCAGAAATAGCTCGAAATAAAAACAGAGAATATTTGCGTGGTACGGTGGTCAAAACCTTCGGGAGATTATATAATGAATTTTACCGACCAAAAGAAGTATCGTGCAAGAAAACGGAGTCCGGAGAGCACACGAGGTGCCCACGAGGCAGGGGGGCGCGCCCTCCACCCTCGTGGATGCCTCGTGTCCTTCCCGGATTGCTTCTTATTTTCCTATTTTCTTAAATATTCCAAAATGGAGAAAAATTGCTATTAGAACTGTTTTGGAGTCGGTTTACTTACCGTACCTCATACCTCTTCCTTTTCGGAGTCTGAAATGTTCTGGAAAGTGTCCCTTATGTATTCCTCTGGGGTTACGGTTTCAATAACATTAGTTTCAACATTTATAGGATTACCTCAGATATAATGTTTGATTCTTTGACCGTTCTCCACCCTCGGATTTGTGCCTTCGAAGTTGTTGATTTTTATGGCACCAGAATGATAGACCTCCTCGATGACGTAAGGACCTTCCCATTTAGAGAGGAGTTTTCCCGCAAAAAATCTTAAACGAGAGTTGTATAACAATACATAATCACCTACATTAAACTCACGTTTTTGTATCCTTTTGTTATGCCATCTTTTATCTTTTTACTTAAACAGTTTGGCATTCGCGTAGGCCTGGGTTCCCCATTCATCAAGTGAGCTAATGTCAAAAAGCCTCTTATCACCGGCAAGTTTGAAATCATAATTGAGCTCTTTAATGGCCCAATATGCCTCATGTTCTAGTTCAAGAGGTAAGTGACATGCTTTACCATAAACCATTTTATACGGAGACATACCCATAGGATTTTTATATGCAGCTCTATAAGCCCATAATGCATCATCAAGTTTCTTGGACCAATTCTTTCTAGATCTATTAATAGTCTTTTGCAAAATTAATTTAATCTCTCTATTACTCAATTCTACTTGACCACTAGACTGTGGGTGATACGAGATGCAATTCTATGATTAACATCATACTTAGCAAGCATTTTATGAAAAGCACCATGAATAAAATGCGAACCACCATCAGTCATTAAGTATCTAGGGACTCCAAACCTTGGAAAAATAACTTCTTTAAGCATCTTAATAGAAGTGTTATGATTAGCACTACTTGTTGGAATAGCTTCTACCCACTTAGTAACGTAATCAGCAGCAACTAAAATATGTGTATACCCATTAGAGGAAGGAAACGGTCCCATATAATCAAAGCCCCAGATATCAAATGGTTCAATAACAAGTGAATAATTCATAGGCATTTCTTGACGTCTACTAATATTACCAATTCTTTGACATTCATCACAAGACAAGACAAATTTACAGACATCTTTGAAGAGAGTAGGCCAATAAAAACCGGATTGCAGTACCTTATGTGCAGTTCTATCTCCAGCATGGTGTCCTCCATAAGCCTTAGAGTGACACTTGCATAGGATCTGTTCATGTTCATGCTCAGGTACACAACATCTAATAACACCATCTACTCCTTCTTTATAAAGGTGTGGGTCATCCCAAAAGTAATGTCTTAAATCATAGAAGAACTTTTTCTTTTGCTGGTATGTGAAACTAGGTGGTATAAATTTAGCAACAATATAATTAGCATAATCAGCATAACATGGAGAAGTACGAGAAGCATTTATGACAGCTAGTTGTTCATCAGGACAGCTATCATCAATAGGTAGTGGGTCATCAAGAACACTCTCTAACCTAGAGAAGTTGTCTACAACGGGGTTCTCAGCTCCCTTTCTATCAATAATATGCAAATCAAATTCTTGTAGCAAGAGAACCCATCTAATAAGTCTAGATTTAGCATCTTTCTTTTCCATAAGATATTTAATAGCAGCATGATCAGTGTGAACAGTTACTTTAGAATCAACAATATAGGGTCTGAACTTATCACAAGAAAATACAACTGCTAAAAATTCCTTTTCAGTAGTAGCACAATTTCTCTGGGCATTGTCCAGAGTCTTACTAGCATATTGGATAACATTTAATTTCTTATCAACTCTTTGTCCTAGAAAAGCCCCTACAACATAATCACTAGCATCATGCATAATTTCAAATGGTAAATTCCAATCAGGAGGCTGAACAATAGGTGCAGAAATCAAAGATTTCTTAAGTATTTCAAATGATTCTACACAATCATCATCAAAGACAAAAGGAACATATTTTTGTAAGAGATTAGTCAGAGGCCTAGAAATTTTAGAGAAGTCCTTAATGAACCTCCTATAAAAACTGGCATGACCAAGGAAACTTCGTATACCTATAACGTCCTTAGGACACGACATCTTTTCAATAGCATCAAATTTAGCTTTATCAACTTCAATACCTCTTTCAGAAATTTTATGCCCCATGACAATACCTTCATTAACCATAAAGTGGCACTTCTCCCAATTCAAGACAAGATTAGTTTCTTCACATCTCTGCAAAACTTGATACAGGTTGCTTAAGAAATCATCAAAAGAAGTTCCGTATACGGAGAAACCATCCATGAAAACCTCAACAATCTTTTCACAAAAGTTAGAAAATATAGCAGTCATACATCTTTGAAAGGTAGCAGGTGCATTGCATAAACCAAAAGGCATACGTCTATAAGCAAAGGTACCGAAAGGGCAAGTAAAAGTTGTCTTTTCTTGATCTTCTTTGGACACAGGTATTTGAGAGAAACCAGAATAACCATCTATAAAGCAAAAATGTGTATGTTTGGATAATATTTCTAGCATTTGATCAATAAAAGGTAAAGGGTAATGATCCTTTTTAGTAGCTTTATTTAATTTGCGGAAATAAATTACCATTATGTAACCTGTAACAATTCTTTGTGGGATCAGTTCATCTTTATAATTAGGAACAACAGTAATACCTCCCTTCTTAGGGACACAATGGACATGACTTACCCACTGACTGTCAGCAACGGGATAAATTATACCTGCATCCAGAAGCTTTAGTATTTCTTTTCTTACCACTTCTTTCATCTTAGGATTTAACCGTCATTGGTGATCAATAACCGATTTCGCGTCTTTATCCAATTTTATTTTGTGCTCGCATAGAGTGGGACTAATGCCCTTAAGATCATCAAGAGTATATCCAACAGCAGCACGGTGCTTCTTCAGAGTTTTCAATAGTTTCTTTTCATCATGCTCTGAAAGGTTAGCACTAATAATAACAGGATATATCTCTTTCTCATCAAGATAAGCATATTTAAGAGTATCAGGCAATGGTTTAAGCTCAAACACGGGATCACCCTTGGGTGGAGTAGGATCCCCTAGGATTTCAACAGGCAAGTTGTGTTTCAAAATAGGTCCCTGTTTAAAGAATACTTCATCTATTTCCCTTCTTTCATTCATAAACATATCATTTTCATGGTCTAGCAAATATTGTTCTAAAGGATCATTAGGAGGCACGGCAATAGAAGCAAGACCAATAATTCATCTTTACTAGGCAATTCTTTATCATGGGGTTGTCTACGAAATTTAGCAAAGTTAAATTCATGAGACATATCCCCTAAACCAAAAGAAACAATATCCTTATTGCAGTATATCTTAGCATTAACTGTATTCAAGAAGGGTCTACCAAATATAATGGGACAAAAGTTATCTTGTGGGGAACCAAGAATAAGAAAATCAGCAGGATATTTGACTTTCCCACACAAGACTTCAACATCTCTAACAATCCCAACTGGTGAAATGGTGTCTCTATTGGCAAGTTTAATTGTAACATCAATTTCCTCTATCTCAGCAGGTGCAATATCATGCATAATTTCTTTATATAGGGAATGAGGTATTGCACTTGCACTAGCACCCATATCACATAAGCCATGATAGCAATGATCTCCTATTTTAACAGAAATAACAGGCATGCCTACAACAGGTCTATGTTTATTTTTAGTACCAGGTCTAGCAATTCTAGCAGCTTCATCACAGAAGTAAATAACATGCCCATCAATATTATCAGTCAAGAGATCTATAACCATAGCAACACTAGGTTCAACTTTAATTCGCTCAGAGGGTGTAGGTGTTCTAGTATTACTCTTACGAACAACAGTTGAAGCTTTAGCATGATCCTTTATTCTAACAGGGAAAGGTGGTTTCTCAATATAAGCAGTAGGAACAATAGGATCATTATAAGTGATAGTCTTTTCTTCAACTTTAATAGGTGCAACTACTTTTACTTCAATGGGAGGATTATATTTAAACCACTTCTCCTTAGGGAGATCAACATGAGTAGCAAAGGATTCACAGAAAGAAGCTACTATCTCAGAGTCAAGTCCATATTTAGTGCTAAATTCATGGAAAGCATCAGTATCCATAAAAGATTTAACACAATCAAACTTAGGTGTTATACCTGACTCCTTACCTTCGTCGAGATCACAATCTTCACAGTTGCGTTTAATTCTTTCAAATAAATCCCATTTGAATTCAATAGTCTTCATCATAAAAGACCCAGTACAAGAAGTATCGATCATGGAGCGATTATCAAGAGAAAGCCGAACATAAAAATTTTGAATAATAATTTCTCTTGAGAGCTCACGATTGGGGCACGAATATAACATTGACTTAAGCCTCCCCCAAGCTTGAGCAATGCTTTATCCTTCGCGTGGCCAAAAATTATATATAGAATTACGATCACGATGAACAAGATGCATGGGATAAAACTTCTGATGAAATTCCAATTTCAATCGGTTGTAGTTCCATGATCCCATATCATCACATAGCCTAAACCGTGTCAATGCCTTTTGATACGTCTCAGTCGTATCTACTTTTCCAAACACTTTTGCCCTTGTTTTGGACTCTAACTTGTATGATTTGAATGGAACTAACCCGGACTGACGCTGTTTTCAGCAGAATTACCATGATGTTGTTTTATGTGCAGAAAACAAATATTCTCGGAATAACCTGAAACTCCAGGGGAGGTCTTAGAAAAAATAAAATAAAAATCTCGCCAAATATGAAGACCAGGGGGCCCACACCCTTCTCACGAGGGTGGGGCGCCCCCCCCTAGGGCGCGCCCCCTACCTCGTGGGCCCCCTGGAGACCCTCCGACGCTAACTCCAACTCTATATATTTGCTTTCGGAGAGAGAGAAAATCAGAGAGAAGAAATCATCGCGTTTTACGATACGAAACCGCCGCCAAGCCCTAAAACCTCTCGGGAGGGCTGATCTGGAGTCTGTTTGGGGCTCCGGAGAGGGGGATTCGTCGCTGTCGTCATCATCAACCATCCTCCATCACCAATTTCATGATGCTCACCGCCGTGCGTGAGTAATTCCATCATAGGCTTGCTGGACGGTGATGGGTTGGATGAGATTTATCATGTAATCGAGTTAGTTTTGTTAGGGTTTGATCCCTAGTATCCATTATGTTCTGAGAATGATGTTGCTATGACTTTGCTATGCTTAATGCTTGTCACTAGGGCCCGAGTGCCATGATTTCGGATCTGAACCTATTATGTTTTCATGAATATATGTGAGTTCTTGATCCTATCTTGCAAGTCTATAGTCACCTACTATGTGTTATGATCCGGCAACCCCGAAGTGACAATAATCGGGACCACTCCCGGTGATGACCATAGTTTGAGGAGTTCATGTATTCACTATGTGCTAATGCTTTGTTCCGGTTCTCTATTAAAAGGAGGCCTTAATATCCCTAAGTTTCCAATAGGACCCCGCTGCCACGGGAGGGTAGGACAAAAGATGTCATGCAAGTTCTTTTCCATAAGCACGTATGACTATATACGGAATACATGCCTACATTACATTGATGAATTGGAGCTAGTTCTGTGTCACCCTATGTTATGACTGTTACATGATGAACCGCATCCGACATAATTATTCATCACTGATCCGGTGTCTACGAGTTTTCCATATACTAGTTTATGCTTATTTACTTTCCCGCTGCTACTGTTACAATCACTACAAAATACCAAAAACATTACTTTTGCTGTCTTTACTTTTGTTGCCGCTACCACCACTATCATATTACTTTGCTACTAAACACTTTGCTGGAGATACTAAGTTTCCAGGTGTGGTTGAATTAACAACTCAGCTGCTAATACTTGAGAATATTCTTTGGCTCCCCTTGTGTCGAATCAATAAATTTGGGTTGAATACTCTACCCTCGAAAGCTGTTGCGATCCCCTATACTTGTGGGTTATCAAGACAAATTTCTGGCACCGTTGCCTGGGAGCATAGCTCTATTCTTTGAGTCACTTGGGACTTATATCTGCTGGACACTATGAAGAACTTGAGAGATCCAAAAACCAAGATCTATCCCTCAACTACGAGGGGAGGTAAGGAACGGCCATCTAGCTCTGCACTTGATTCACCTTCTGTTATGAGTAAGTTTGTGACACCTACATCTGCTTCTGCTATTCGTTCTGATATGTCGCATGTTATTGATGATGCCACTTCTGTTATGCATGATACTTATGATGAAACTGCTTCTATGCCTGATACTACTGTGCCCCTTAGTGAATTTCTTGATGAAAAAATTGCTAGGGCTAGAGAAAAAGAAATTGTTGAATCTGAATACGATGATGATAGTGATGATGAAAATATGCCTGTTATTCCTGAAGGTTATCTTTTTGATATGGAATCTTCTGCCGCTATTTTTGCTTGCAAAGATAGATATGAGCTTAAGAGGTTATTAATTAAATGGAACAAAGAATCACTTAGATATAAAATGAGACCTGACCCTGCTTTTGCTACTTCACCTATATGTGTTCCTGATAAAGATTATGAATTCTCTGTTGATCCTGATATAATTACTTTGGTTGAATCTGATCCGTTTTATGGCTATGAATCTGAAACTGTTGTGGCACATCTTACTAAGTTAAATGATATAGCTGCCCTGTTTACTAATGATTAGAGATCGCGTTGCCTTTATATACTCAAAATATTTCCGTTCTCATTAAAGGGTGATGCTTAGATATGGTTTAATTCTCTTGAACCTGGTTGTGTGTGTAGTCCCCAGGATATGATTTATTACTTCTCTGCTAAATATTTTCCTGCTCATAAGAAACAAGCTGCTTTGAGGGAAATATACAACTTTGTGCAAATTAAAGAAGAGAGTCTCCCACAAGCTTGGGGGAGGCTTCTCAAGTTACTTAATGCTTTGCCTGATCATCCTCTTAAGAAACCTGAAATACTTGATATCTTTTATAATGGACTAACCGATGCTTCCAGAGATTACTTGGATAGTTGTGCTGGTTCTCTTTTCAGGGAAAGAACACCGTATGAAGCTGAAATTCTATTGAATAATATGTTGACAAATGAAAATAATTGGGCACCTCCTGAGCCAGCTCCTGAGGCATCTCCTGCTCCAATTACTGAGCCTATTCCTAAACCAACTCCGAAGAAGAGGGGTGTTTTATTTCTCAGTCCCGAAGATATGCAAGAGGCAAAGAAATCTATGAAAGAAAAAGGTATTAAAGCTGAAGACGTTAAGAATTTACCTCCTATTGAAGAAATACATGGTCTTAATTCATCGCCTGTTGAAGAAACATATGATCTTAATTATTTATTTACTGAAGAACCTCCTGATCCCGATATCCCGACACAGGTAGTAAAGGTAAATTATCTCTATAGATATGATAAAGCTGAAGTCCCTCCTACTAAAATTGTTAGTCAGTGCTTGGATGAGTTTGATAACTTTATGTTTAAGCAAGACGACTTCAATGCTTATTTTGGTAGACAATTAAAAGAAAATGCTTATATGATTAGACGCTTGGGTGATTATATGGCTAATATTAAAGGTGAACTTAAACTTGTTAGCAAACATGCTTCTATGGTTAGCACTCAAGTAGAACAAGTACTTAAGGCTCAAAAAGAAGTGCTTAATGAAATGAATAGAAAGAAAAATGATTATGCTGTTAGAGTGGCTACTAGAACTGGTAGAATGACTCAGGAACCTTTGTATCCTGAAGGCCACCCTAAGAGAATCGAGCAAGATTCTCAAAGAAATAATATTGATGTTCCTAGTTCTTCTAAAAAGAAGAAGAAGAAAAATGATAGAACTGTGCAAACTTCTAGTGAAACTATTGCTGAACCACCTGATAATCCAAATGATATTTCTATGTCTGATGCTGAAACACAATCTGGTAATGAACATGAACCTAGTAAAAATATTAATGATGATGTTCATGATGATGCTCAACCTAGTAACGATAATGATGTAGAAATTGAACCTGCTGTTGATCTTGATACCCCACAATCAAAGAATCAACGTTATGATAAAAGAGACTTTGTTGCTAGGAAACATGGTAAAGAAAGGGAACATTGGGTTCAGAAACCCATGCCTTTTCCTCCGAAACCATCCAAGAAAAAGGATGACGAGGATTTTGAGCGCTTTGCTGGAATGATTAGACCTATCTTTTTGCGTATGAGATTAACTGGTGTGCTCAAAACAAATCCCTATGCTAAATATATGAAGGATATCATCACTAATAAAAGAAAGATACCGGAAGCTGAAATTTCCACCATGCTTGCTAATTATACTTTTAAGGGTGGAATACCAAAGAAACTTGGAGATCCCGGAGTACCTACTATACTTTGCTCCATTAAAAGAAATTATATTAAAACTGCTTTATGTGATCTTGGAGCCGGTGTTAGTGTTATGCCTCTCTCTTTATATCGTAGACTTGACTTGAATAAGCTGACACCTACTGAAATATCTTTGCAAATGGGTGATAAATCAACTGCTATACCTGTCGGTATTTGTGAGGATGTGCCTGTTGTGGTTGCAAACGTTACTATTTTAACGGACTTTGTTATTCTTGATATTCCCGAGGATGATAGTATGTCTATTATTCTTCGAAGACCTTTTCTTAATACTGCAGGGGCTGTTATTGATTGCAACAAAGGCAATGTCACTTTTCATGTTAATGGTAATGAGCATACGGTACACTTCCTGAGGAAACAACCTCAAGTTCATAGTATCAACTCTATTGGAAAAATTACATCGATTATATTTGGAGGTTTTGAATTTCCTCTTCCTACTGTCAAGAAGAAATATGATATTCTTATTATTGGGGATGTGCATATACCCATTGAGGTAACTTAGTGTTATTCGAAATTTCTCCGGTTTCATGATTATCGGGATGAGTTTGTTAACAAGACTTGATCAACCTTGTTAGTGGATTATTTTTGATGAGCATGAGATGGATGAAACTAGAAGCACAAACTTCTGTACCCTCTCTATATTTTCTGTTATTTATATTAAATAAAGTAAAAATAGTATTTTCTGTCTGTTTCCTGACTTATCTGTGCAATATAAAAATATCCCGAAAATAAAAGTCCTCAGAATGCCATGCCAATTTAATATGATTTTTTCAGGAATATTTGAGGATTTATTGTGCAAAAATTACCGCGGGAGGAGCTGCCACCTGGCCACGAGGGTGGTGGGCGCCCCCCCCTATAGGGCGCGCCCCCCTGCCTCGTGGGCCCACGGTGGCCCTCCTCCACATATCCCAGCACCCATCTTCTTCCTCTATCTCACACAAACCCGAAAAATCAACTCAAGCATGAGTTCCAGCCAGTTTTACTGCGATTTTCGATCTCCTTGCTCAAAGCACCTCTCTCAAAACTGCTTGGGGAGATTGTTCCTTGGTATGTGACTCCTCCATTGGTCCAATTAGTTTTTGTTCTAGTGCTTTATTCTTTGCAAATTTGTGCTGCATAGGTGACCGTGTTCTTGAGCTTGCATGTCAAATTTATATGGTTCCAAGTAGTTCTAATGCTTGATATAGGCTCTAGGCACTTGTAGGAGTAGTTGCTATCAGTTTTATTGAATTTGGTTTACTTTTATTTTGAAGTTACTAAAAATTTCAGAATTTTTTAGAGAAAAACAATATGTTTAGGAAGATGTTCCAAGGTGGTTCCTCTAAGAAGCAAGGACCCAGAATTGTTATGCGTGATGCTGACGAGGAACCACCAAGAGACGCTCCAGTACGGCCTTGCGAATGGCCGTCGGAAAATTTTATGGATCGTGTAGGAATTAAAGAAGAATTCAAATCATATTTGCGCAATGCCGGTCTTGAGGATTTTGAGTCTAACAAATGCCCCCAGTATCATGATCTCACAAGTTCATTTGTGAGGAGGTTTGAGTATTCATCTTCGCGTAATTCTCCTTCAATCATGTTTGATCTTTATGACAAATCTTATACCATGGACCTAGAGGATTTCACTCTTGCATGCAAACTTCCATCATGGGGTAGTGTTAGGGATCCCCCTAAATCTGAGTTTAGAAACTTTCTTGCTAGTATAACTGTGGGGGAATCTAGAGATATAACGCAGGCTACCATAGGGAGCATTCACTTTCCTACTATACATTATTTTGCTCTCTTCATCGGTAGATGCATAAATGCTAAGGATGAAGCATGTCACATGTGTGTCCCTGATCTTAGCATTTTTAGGAGTGCTGTGTTAGGAGACCAATCTTATCATATGGGAGCCATTGTAGCTCGTAGGTTTCATCATAATAGACATAATGCATATTTCTTTGGAGGAATTTATGCAACCCGCTTAGCTCATTTTCTTGAAATAGACATTCGTGAGGGTGATATGGAGTTGCCTCCTGCATATTTAGATTATAACTCTATATCTTAGCACCAGTTTGTCGAGAGGCCTGAATCACCTCTCTTATATCATTTAATTTTTGATAAACGACGTGTTTTCCGTATTACTCTCCCTGCTCCTGCCTTCTTTGATTCACAGACAAAAGGAAGATATGTTATTACCAGAGAGGAGGCAGAAGAGTACGAGAGGAGAGCGGAGGCAGCCCGACTCCACACTGCAGCTCAGCAGGCGATAACCGCTGCACATCAGTATGATCCCAACTATCTTTCCTCATCATAGTACGACCCCAACAACTATTATTATGGATATCCGCCAGGACAGCCGTGGCCATAGACCAACTTAGGCCAAAAGCCTAAGCTTGGGGGAGTACGTATTTCTCGCCGACATTACATTTATGTTCACACACACTCATTGCTAGATGTCGGTGCTCATACTTTTTCACTGTAATATCCATGCTAGTTTATTTTCTTTTTCCTGCTTTCTTCATGTGTGTTTGTTAAACCTTAAGAAAAATCAAAAAAAATAGTAGTAGTTTATTTTTCTGCTATAGTAGTAATAATTAAAAAGAAAACCCAAAAATATTTCCCGTTCTTCTTTTGCTTGTTGGGAGCTTTCCCGTGTAAATAGTTTTATTTCTTTTCTTTTATTTGGGGGTCAGTAGGAGAAGACCATAATTAAATTGCTGAAGTGGCTCTTATATGCATTATTGTTGATTTAACCAAGAGCCCATATTGCCTTGTCTTCTCCTGTTTATTGAATGCTCGCAGATTCCAGCTTAGTCCAATGCATGTGCACTCTTATTATTATTCGGTCGTGCAAGTGAAAGGCAATTATGATGATATATGATGGACTGACTGAGATGAGAAAAGCTGGTATGAACTCGACCTCTTTTGTTTTTGTAAATATGATGATCCCGTCGTTCTTGATTCAGCTTATTATGAATAAACATGTTTGCAATAACAATTAGGGATCAGAGTTGCTTGTGCCATGCTTGATTAGCTATGAGTTATAATGATTTACCTTGTATGCCGACATGCTATTGAGATGATTATGATGTGGTATGATGGGGTGGTATCCTCTTTTGAATTATTTAAGTGACTTGACTTCGCACATGTTCACGCATGTAGTTGAAACAAAATCAACATAGCCTTCATGATATTTATGTTCATGGTGGATTATATCCTACTCATGCTTGCATCCAATGTTTATTAATTTTAATGCATGTACATGGCTGTTGTCGCTCTCTAGTTGGTCGCTTCCCAGTCTTTTGCTAGCCTTAACTTGTACTAAGCGGGAATACTGCTTGTGCATCCAATCCCTTAAACCCCAAAGTTATTCCAGATGAGTCCACCATACCTTCCTATATGCGGTATCAACATGCCATTCCAAGTAAATTTGTATGTGCCAAACTCTAAACCTTCAAATAAACATTCTGTTTTGTATGCTCGAATAGCTCATGTATCAACAAAGGCTGTCCTTATCTTCCGTGTTAGGCGGGTTATTCTCAAGAGGAGTGGACTCCGCTCCTCACTCACGAGAAAATGGCTGGTCACTGGGATGCCCAGTCCCATGCTTTATGCAAACTAAATCAAAATTAATTGCAAACAAAACTCCCCCTGGGACCTGATGCATGTTGGAGGCACTCGTTATTTCGAGCAAGCCATGGATTGATGCTTGTTGGTGGAGGGGGAGTATAAACTTTACCATTCTGTTTGGGAACCGCCTATAATGTGGTTTTCATGGAAGATGTCGCCATCTCTTAGTTGTTACATTGACAATGAAAGTATACCTCTCAAAATACAATTTATCTCTATTTCAAAACCGAGCTCTGGCACCTCTACAAATCCCTGCTTCCCTCTGCGAAGGGCCTATCCATTTACTTTTATGTTGAGTCATCACCCTCTTATTAAAAAGCACTAGCTGGAGAGCACAGCCGTCATTTGCATTCATCAGTGTTAATTTATATTGGGTATGACTATGATTGGATCTCTTTTACCATGAATTACAATGTCTAGCCAGTCCTTTATCTTTAAAGGTGCTCTGCATTTATGTTTTGCGGTCTCAGAAAGGACTAGCGAGATACCATCTTGTTATATCATATTATGATTGTTTCGAGAAAGTGTTGTCATCCGAGATTTATTATTATGGCTTGCTAGTTGATTATGCTATTGATATGAGTAATGATGAGACCTGAGAATTATTGCAAGTGTGGTTAGTTATGATCTATGCTGAAAACTTGAATGCTGGCTTGACATAGTTACAACAACAAGAGCAAACAGAGTTTGTAAAAGTTTTTCTTTCTTTCTTTCAGTTTGTCAACTGAATTGCTTGAGGACAAGCAAGGGTTTAAGCTTGGGGGAGTTGATACATCTCCGTCGTATCTACTTTTCCAAACACTTTTGCCCTTGTTTTGGACTCTAACTTGTATGATTTGAATGGAACTAACCCGGACTGACGCTGTTTTCAGCAGAATTACCATGATGTTGTTTTATGTGCAGAAAACAAATATTCTCGGAATGACCTGAAACTCCATGGGAGGTCTTAGAAAAAAATCCTCGCCAAATATGAAGACCAGGGGGCCCACACCCTTCTCACGAGGGTGGGGGGCGCCCCCCCTAGGGCATGCCCCCCTACCTCGTGGGCCCCCTGGAGACCCTCCTACGCCAACTCCAACTCTATATATTTGCTTTCGGAGAGAAAAAAAATCAGAGAGAAAAAATCATCGCGTTTTACGATACGGAGCCGCTGCCAAGCCCTAAAACCTCTCGGGAGGGCTGATCTGGAGTCCGTTCGGGGCTCCGGAGAGGGGGATTCGTCGCCGTCGTCATCATCAACCATCCTCCATCACCAATTTCATGATGCTCACCGTCGTGCGTGAGTAATTCCATCGTAGGCTTGCTGGACGGTGATGGGTTGGATGAGATTTATCATGTAATCGAGTTAGTTTTGTTAGGGTTTGATCCCTAGTATCCATTATGTTCTGAGATTGATGTTGCTATGACTTTGCTATGCTTAATGCTTGTCACTAGGGCCCGAGTGCCATGATTTCAGATCTGAACCTATTATGTTTTCATGAATATATGTGAGTTCTTGATCCTATCTTGCAAGTCTATAGTCACCTACTATGTGTTATGATCTGGCAACCCCGAAGTGACAATAATCAGGACCACTCCCGGTGATGACCATAGTTTGAGGAGTTCATGTATTCACTATGTGCTAATGCTTTGTTCCGGTTCTCTATTAAAAGGAGGCCTTAATATCCCTAAGTTTCCAATAGGACCCCGCTGCCACGGGAGGGTAGGACAAAAGATGTCATGCAAGTTCTTTTCCATAAGCATGTATGACTATATACGGAATACATGCCTACATTACATTGATGAATTGGAGCTAGTTCTGTGTCACCCTATGTTATGACTGTTACATGATGAACCGCATCCGACATAATTATTCATCACTGATCCGGTGTCTACGAGTTTTCCATATACTAGTTTATGCTTATTTACTTTCCCGCTGCTACTGTTACAATCACTACAAAATACCAAAAACATTACTTTTGTTGTCTTTACTTTTGTTGCCGCTACCACCACTATCATATTACTTTGCTACTAAACACTTTGCTGCAGATACTAAGTTTCCAGGTGTGGTTGAATTGACAACTCAGCTGCTAATACTTGAGAATATTCTTTGGCTCCCCTTCTGTCGAATCAATAAATTTGGGTTGAATACTCTACCCTCGAAAGCTGTTGCGATCCCCTATATTTGTGGGTTATCACCTTTCCCTTCAAAGATAAAGGGGAAACCTTCTTCTTGACAACATCCTCGGGCATACCTGCAAGCTTAAATAATCCACAAACTTCATCCACATAGATTAGGTGCAAATCGGGATGCAATGTTCCGTCACCTGTGAAAGGATTAGCTAGCAGTTTCTCTATCATACCCGAAGGAATTTCGAAGTAAACATTTTCAGTAGGTTGAGTAGGTTGAGGAGCAACTCTTTGCTCTACTGGTCGGGGTGAAGATACCCTCAACATGACCCTCAAAGGATTATGTTCCATCGTAACAAGTGACAGTAAATTTCAGCACACTATATAAATTTTCCTTACCAAATTCCACCTACCAAAGGCGCTTCACTCCCTGGCAATGGCGCGAGAAAAGTCTTAATGACCCACATGTGTAGGGGATCTATCGTAGTCCTTTCGATAAGTAAGAGTGTCGAACCCAACGAGGAGCAGAAGGAAATGATAAGCAGTTTTAAGTATGGTATTCTCTGCAAGCACTGAAATTATCGGTAACAGATAGTTTTGTGATAAGGTAATGTGTAACGGGTAACAAGTAATAAAAGTGAATAAGGTGCAGCAAGATGCCCAATCCTTTTTGTAGCAAAGGACAAGCCTAGATAAACTCTTATATAAAGGAAAACGCTCCCGAGGACACATGGGAATTATCGTCGAGCTAGTTTTCATCACGCTCATATGATTCGCGTTCGGTACTTTGATAATTTGATATGTGGGTGGACCGGTGCTTGGGTACTATCCTTCCTTGGACAAGCATCCCACTTATGATTAACCCCTATTGCAAGCATCCGCAACTACAACAGAAGTATTAAGGTAAACCTAACCATAGAATGAAACATATGGATCTGAATCAGCCCCTTACGAAGCAACACATAAACTAGGGTTTAAGCTTCTGTCACTCTAGCAACCCATCATCTAATTATTACTTCCCAATGCCTTCCTGAAAGAACATGCGGTGCCCCCATGTTTGGTTTTGGTAATTGATGACAATCTCTATGGACTAATGATTGCCTTGAGTTTTATTTGAAGGATTTGTCCATAGATTTTTCTTGAAGTCCATTTGTTGGTTTCAAGGAGTTTATGAGTTGACCATGGTGCTTTTAAGGAATTATCCAAAGATTGGTCATGTGAGTGTTGAGCTTATTGCAAGCATGTCTTGAAGAAGAAGATTGTGTGAACATTCATGTTTACCTTCAAGACATCATCTTAATGGAGAAAGTTGGAAAGATTCAAGGTTGATCAAGACTATGTACAAAGAGTGATTCAAGTGATCCCATGGTATGGTAAGCATTATCCATTATGCTTTGTGTACTAACCCGTGGTCTATGTGAGAGTTCTTTGTGGGGTTAGGTTGCGGTGTGCAAGTTCAAGTGGAGCATCACGAAGAGATCAAACGCTTGAAGCTTGTCGTCCATTGTGGTGACAATGGACTTGTGAAGATGTGCGGAAGAGTGGCTCACCCATAGTGGAGTATGGGGGAGCAATCAACTAGTCTTCATCGAGCCAACGCAATCAAGAAAGGTGGTCCAACTTGAGGGAGTCAAGATCGTCATCATCTAGCTCAAGTGTGAAGGAAATATGCCCTAGAGGCAATAATAAAGTTATTATTTATTTCCTTATATCATGATAAATGTTTATTATTCATGCTAGAATTGTATTAACCGGAAACACAATACTTGTGTGAATACATAGACAAACAAAGTGTCACTAGTATGCCTCTACTTGACTAGCTCGTTAATCGAAGATGGTTATGTTTCCTAACCATAAACAAAAGAGTTGTTATTTGATTAACGGGATCACATCATTAGGAGAATGATGTGATTGACATGACCCATTCCATTAGCTTAGCACCCGATCGTTTAGTATGTTGTTATTGCTTTCTTCATGACTTATACATGTTCCTATGACTATGAGATTATGCAACTCCCGTTTGCCGGAGGAACACTTTATGTGCTACCAAACATCACAACGTAACTGGGTGATTATAAAGGAGCTCTACAGGTGTCTCCAAAGGTACATGTTGGGTTGGTGTATTTCGAGATTAGGATTTGTCACTCCGATTGTCGGAGAGGTATCTCCGGGCCCTCTCGGTAATGCACATCACATAAGCCTTGCAAGCATTGCAACTAATGAGTTAGTTGTGAGATGATGTATTACGGAACGAGTAAAGAGACTTGCCGGTAACGAGATTGAACTAGGTATTAAGATACCGACGATCGAATCTCGGGCAAGTAACATACCGATGACAAAGGGAACAACGTATGTTGTTATGCGGTCTGACCGATAAAGATCTTCGTAGAATATGTAGGAGCCAATATGAGCATCCAGGTTCCGCTATTGGTTATTGACCGGAGACGTGTCTCGGTCATGTCTACATTATTCTCGAACCCGTAGGGTCCGCACGCTTAAGGTTTTCGATGACAGTTATATTATGAGTTTATGAGTTTTGATGTACCGAAGTTAGTTCGGAGTCCCGGATGTGATCACGGACATGATGAGGAGTCTCGAAATGGTCGAGACATAAAGATTGATATATTGGACGGCTATATTCGGACACCGGAAGTGTTCCGGGGAAGTTTCGGATAAAACCGGAGCACCGGGGGGTTACCAGAACCCCCCGGGGGGTTAATGGGCCTCATGGTCCTGAAGTGGAGAAGAGGAGGGGCTGCCAGGGCAGGCCGCGCGCCCCCCTCCCCCTAGTCCGAATTGGACAAGGAGGGAGGGGCGCCGCCCCCCCTCTCCTCTCTCCCTTCCTTCCCCCTCTCCTAATTAGATAAGGAAAGGGGGGGAGTCCTCCTCCCGATAGGAGTAGGACTCCTCCTACGCGCCTCCTACTAGGGCCGGCCGCACCCCCCCTTGGATCCTTTATATACGGAGGCAAGAGGCACCCCATAGACACAAGTTGATCCACGTGATCATATTCTCAGCCGTGTGCGGTGCCCCCTTCCACCATAGTCCTCGATAATATTGTAGCGGTGTCTAGGCGAAGCCCTGCGACGGTAGTACATCAAGATCGTCACCACGCCGTCGTGCTGACGGAACTCTTCCCCGACACTTTGCTAGATCGGAGTCCGGGGATTTTCATGAGCTGAACGTGTGCTAGAACTCGGAGGTGCCGTAGTTTCGGTGCTTGATCGGTCGGGCCGTGGAGACGTACGACTACATCAACCAAACGCTTCCGTTGTCGATCTACAAGGGTACGTAGATCACACTCTCCCCCTCTCGTTGCTATGCATCACCATGATCTTGCGTGTGCGTAGGAATTTTTTTGAAATTACTACGTTCCCCAACAAAGTGGACCATGTGCAAGGCAAAGGTTTGCCCTTGATAGGTTTTCTATTTTACCAGTCTCATGGTGGTAGTTGGGAGACCGGGTTATAGGATTGATTGTCGTACTATCAAGGGGTGCTCTCGATGAGTCATATCTTTCGTAGAGAGCTCAAACCATTGCATCCTTGCATCATCTTTATTGGTTCTTGTTTGATTCTTCTCTTTGTGAGATTTGGAGCTTATGGTCATCTTGATGACAAGCTCGAGTTCATCGAAAACGGAGTTTACTCGCATCTTCTATGATGTTTTCGACGTTGGAGGTTACGTCGGTTCTTCTTTGTTGGAGGTTTCACTCCTCTATTTTTTAGGCATACCTCCCCTGCCTCTTCTTACTCGTCGTCTTGTTTCCAACAAGCTTGAGCTTGCTCGATTCAGAGCTCATTTGCAGAAGTTATGGCAGTTCTGGTTTTCCTTGGAGTATACTTGTTTTCTTGGAAGTGGCATATGTTTGGTGCTAGCTGTAGTACTGGGGGGCCAGAGCGGCAGTACCATGTATCGCCACAAGCGGTAGTACCGCTGTCTCACAACGGTAGTATCGCCCATGGCCATAAGCGGTAGTACGACTCTGGTTCCGCGCTGGTACCGCCTCGACTCGAGACGTGGTTTTCTCGTGTCGGGTTCAGCGACAGTAGTAGCGGCAGTAGGAGCGGTAGTGCCGCTCGTGTGTGGTAGTACCACGGCTACCACAGCCCCTAGTGTCGCTCAATGGCCCTCCTCTCTGTGCGCGGTCCCAATGGTAGTACCGCTGGGCCAAACGGCAGTTCCGCCGCTGCCAACGGTAGTACCGCTGGCCCTAGCGGTAGTGCCGCTCATACGGCTCTGCCTCGCCCTCTATTTTACTCCGCTCTCTATGTTCTACCGCCCGGGCGGTAGTACCGCTCCCCTGAGCGGTAGTATCACTCGTGCGCGGACTAAGCACATAACGGTTGGATTCAGGAGCTCCTATAAAAGGGGGTCTTCTTCCCCTTTGAGCCTTATCTCTTGAGCTCGTGTTCTTCCCCCATTGTTGACCTTTTCAAGCTTGCTAACTCTCAATCCCTCCATGGATTCTTGCTAGTTTTTGAGGGAAAAGAGAGAGGATATCTAGATCCACATTTCCACCAATCACTTTCTCCTCTATGTGAGGGGAACCCCTTGGATCTAGATCTTGGAGTTCTTGGTGTTCTCTTTCTTGTTCTTCCTCTCATTTTCCTCCCTAGAATTAGTTGCTTCAGTGGGATTTGAGAGAGAAGGACTTGGGCACTCCATGTGCCCTTGCCATTGCATTTGGTGCATCGGTTTGAGTTCTCCACGGTGATACGTGGAATTTACAAGTTGAGAAGCTTATTACTCTTGGGTGCTTGGTGCCCTTGAGCTTGTTCCTCTTAGGTGCTTGGGCGCCCTAGATGGTTGGTGGTGTTCGGGGCTCAATCATTGTGGTTTAAAACTCCGGGCAAGCGTCGGGGTCTCCAATTAGGTTGTGGAGATCGCCCCGAGCAATTTGACGGGTACCGGTGACTGCCCCAAGGGTTGCCAAAGTGTATGGGTTCGGTGACCTCCCCCAAGGGTTGCCATTTGTACGGGTTCGGTGACCACCCTCAAGGGTACCTTAGTGGAATCACGGCGTCTTGCATTATGCGAGGGCGCGAGGAGATTACGGTGGCCCCAGTGGCTTCTTGGGGAGCATTGTGCCTCCACACCGCTCCAAACGGAGATTAGCATCCGCAAGGGTGTGAACTTCGGGATACATCATCGTCTCCGCATGCCTCGGTTATCTCTTACCCGACCCCTATACTTATGCACTTTACTTTGTGATAGCCATATTGTTTCTTGTCATATATCTTGCTATCACCTAGTAGTTTATCTTGCTTAGCATAAGTTGTTGGTGCACATAGGTGAGCCTAGTTTTTTTCGGTTTTGTGCTTGACAAATTAACCGCTAGGTTTATTCCGCATTTGTTCAAGCCTAAACCGTAATTATTTTAAATGCCTATTAACCCCCCCCCCCCCTCTAGGTGACATCCTCGATCTTTCACTTCCCCTAGGCCCAAACAATGGTGAAGTGTCATGTAGTCGATGTTCACATGACACCACTAGAGGAAAGACAACATACATCTCATCAAAATATCGAACGGATACCAAATTCACATGACTACTTATAGCAAGACTTCTCCCATGTCCTCAGGAACAAACGTAACTACTCACAAATCATATTCATGTTCATAATCAGAGGGGTATTAATATGCATAAAGGATCTTAACATATGATCTTCCACTGAATAAACCAACTAGCATCAACTACAAAGAGTAATCAACACTACTAGCAACCCACAGGTACCAATCTGAGGCTTTGGGACAAAGATTGGATACAAGAGATGAACTAGGGTTTGAGATGAGATGTTGTTGGTGAATATGTTGATGGAGATTGACCCCCTCCTGATGAGAGGATCGATGATGATGACGGTGGTGATGAATTCCCCCTCCCGGAGGGAAGTTCCCCCAGCAGAACAGCTTCGCCGGAGCCCTAGATTGGTTCCGCCTCATGGCGGTGGAGTTTCGTCCCGTGAGCTAGCTTATGATTTTTTCCTCCAAGAAAGACCTCATATAGCAGAAGATGGGCATCAGAGGGCTTCCAGGGGGCCCACGAGGCAGGGGCGCGCCCAGGGGGGTAGGGCGTGCCCCCCACCCTCGTGGACGGTGGGTGGCCCCCCACTGGTACTTCTTTCGCCCAATATTTTTTATATATTCTGAAACATGCTCCTGTGGAGTTTCAGGACTTTTGGAGTTGTGCAGAATAGGTCTCTAATATTTTCTCCTTTTCCAGCCCAGAATTCCAGCTACCGGCATTCTCCCTCTTCATGTAAACCTTGTAAAATAAGAGAGAATAGGCATAAGTATTGTGACATAATGTGTAATAACTTCCCATAATGCAATAAATATCAATATAAAAGCATGATGCAAAATGGACGTATCAGAGACTTGCAAAGATATTAAATCATGCACAAAAGATTTCAGATAAGAATCAAATATTGTTCATAGATAATCTTTATCATAAACCCACAATTCATCGGATCTCGACAAACACACCACAAAAAGAACTACATCGAATAGATCTCCAAGAGAATCGAGGAGAACTTTGTATTGAGATCCAAAGAGAGAGAAGAAGCCATCTAGCTAATAACTATGGACCCAAAGGTCTATAGTAAACTACTCACACATCATCGGAGAGGCTGTGGTGTTGATGTAGAAGCCCTCCGTGATCGATTCCCCCTCCGGCGGAGCACCGAAAAAGGCCCCAAGATGGGATCTCACGGGTACAGAAGGTTGTGGCGGTGGAAATAGGGTTTCGTGGTGCTCCTGGATGTTTTCAGGGTATATGGTTTATATAGGAGGAAGAAGTAGGTCGGTGGAGCTGCGAGGGCCCATGAGGATGGGGCGTGCCTACCCCCCTGGGCGCCCCCTCCTGCCTCGTGGCCTCCTCGCTTCTTTCTTGACGTCCACTCCAAGTCTCCTGGATCACGTTTGTTCCAAAAATAACTCTCCCGAAGGTTTCATTCCGTTTGGATTCCGTTTGATATTCCTTTTCTGCGAAACACTGAAATAGGTAAAAAAACAATTTGCACTGGGCCTTTGGTTAGTAGGTTAGTCCAAAAAATAATATAAAAAGGTATATTAAAGCCCATTAAACATCCAAAACAGACAATATAATAGCATGGAACAATCAAAAATTATAGATGCGTTGGAGACGTATCAGATAGCAACTTTGTTCTCATAATCAATTGGAACCTCTTTCAAAATAGTGGAATCATTACTAAATAAAGTCATGACCTCTCCAAATCCACATTCATAAATATTATAAGATTCAACAACCTCCAAAATAGTGGGATCATTACTTCCTAAAGTTGACACTCTTCCAAACCCACTTTCACCATTATAATCATCATAAATAGGAGGCATGCTTTCATCATAATAAATGTTATCATCAAAACCTGGGGGACTAAAAATATCATCTTCATCAAACATAGCATCCCCAAGCTTGTGGCATTGAATATCATTAGCATCATTGATATTCAAGAAATTCCTACTAACAACATTGCAATCATGCTCATCATTCAAAGATTTAGTGCCAAACATTTTAATGCATTCTTCTTCTAACACTTTGGCACAACTATCGGAATCCTTATTTTCACGAAAGACATTATAAAGATGTAGCATATGAGGCAACCTCAATTCCATTTTTTGTAGTTTTCTTTTATAGACTAAACTAGTGATAAAACAAGAAACAAAAAGATCCGATTGCAAGATCTAAAGATATATCTTCAAGCACTCGCCTCCCCAGCAACGACGCCAGAAAATAGCTTGATGTCTACTACACAACCTTCTTCTTGTAGACGTTGTTGGGCCTCCAAGTGCAGTGGTTTGTAGGACAATAGCAATTTTCCCTCAAGTGGATGACCTAAGGTTTATCAATCCGTGGGAGGCGTAGGATGAAGATGGTCTCTCTCAAGCAACCCTGCAACCAAATAACAAAGAATCTCTTGTGTCCCCAACACACCCAATACAATGGTAAATTGTATAGGTGCACTAGTTCGGCGAAGAGATGGTGATACAAGTGCAATATAGATGGTAGATAAAGGTTTTTGTAATCTGAAAATATAAAAACAGCAAGGTAACTAATGATAAAAGTGAGCAAAAACGGTATTGCAATGCGTTGAAACAAGGCCTAGGGTTCATACTTTCACTAGTGCAAGTTCTCTCAACAATAATAACATAATTGGATCATATAACAGTCCCTCAACATGCAACAAAGAGTCACTCCAAAGTCACTAATAGCAGACAATAAACGAAGAGATTATTGTAGGGTATGAAACCACCTCAAAGTTATCCTTTCTGATCGATCTATTCAAGAGTCCGTAATAAAATAACAGGAAGCTATTCTTTCCGTTCGATCTATCCTAGAGTACGTACTAGAATAACACCTTAAGACACAAATCAACCAAAACCCTAATGTCATCTAGATACTCCAATGTCACCTCAAGTGTCCATGGGTATGATTATACGATATGCATCACACAATCTCAGATTCATCTATTCAACAAACACAAAGAACTTCAAAGAGTGCCCCAAAGTTTCTACCGGAGAGTCAAGACGAAAACGTGTGCCAACCCCTATGCATAAGTTCACAAGGTCACGGAACTCGCAAGTTTATCACCAAAACATACATCAAGTGGATCACGTGAATATCCCATTGTCACCACAGATAAGCACATGCAAGACATACATCAAGTGTTCTCAAATCCTTAAAGACTCAATCCGATAAGATAACTTCAAAGGGAAAACTCAATCAATTACAAGAGAGTAGAGGGGGAGAAACATCATAAGATCGAACTATAATAGCAAAGCTCGCGATACATCAAGATCGTGCCGAATCAAGAGAGAGAGAAAGAGAGAGAGAGAGAGAGAGATCAAACACATAGCTACTGGTACATACCCTCAGCCCCGAGGGTGAACTACTCCCTCCTTGTTATGGAGAGCTCCGGGATGATGAAGATGTCCATCGGTGATGGATCCCCCCTCTGGCAGGGTGCCAGAATAGGGTCCCGGTTGGTTTTGGTGGCTACAAAGGCTTGCGGCAGCGGAACTCCCGATCTAGGTTATTTTCTGAAAGTTTGGGGATATATAAGAGGCGTTGGCGTCAGGAACAAGTCAGGGGGGGTCCACGAGGCGGCCACGAGGCAGGGGGGGGGCCCAGGGGGTAGGGCACGCCCCCACCCTCGTGGTGACCTCGGGACTCTTCTGGTCCATCTCCGATGCTCCGTGGGCATCTTCTTGTCCAAAAATGAACTTCGTAAATTTTCATGTCAATTGGACTCCGTTTGATATTCCTTTTCTGCGACACTCAAAAACAAGGAAAAAACAGAAACTGGCACCGGGCTCTAGGTTAATAGGTTAGTCCCAAAAATCATATAAAATAGCATATAAATGCATATAAAACATCTTAGTTAAATGCATATAATAGCATGGAACAATCAAAAATTATACATTCGTTGGAGGCGTATCATCAAAGTTCAGAGGTGGCCCTTGTTCATCAAGTTGTTGGGAAATTACATAATTGGGTTAGGTTTGAAGGGGTTCCATACTATTTTAGACATTTTTTTGGTATGTGTGAGGTAGTTGCTATAGTTGGGCCAATACTAGAGATAGATATGGACACAATTAATCAGGAGAAAATTAGAGCCAAATGTGGAGTCAGAGATGTAGACAAGGAAAGTTAGATACATCCAGACTAAACTTTGGGATTATTACTTTAGTCTCAAAAAGTATTGATGCTAAACAGATACAGAATTGTAGACCCATATGTTTGCTGAATGTTAGCTTCAAAATAATTAATAAAGTACTGATGAATAGGTTGGGGTTGTGTGTCTCCCCAGTCATTGCTCCCATCCAAACCGCCTTCATTAAGGGGAGATATATCATGGAAGGTGCAGTGATCTCACGTGAAGCCTTGATCGCCATACACACTAAAAAAAGTAACTTGATCTTTAAAGTAGATTTTGAAAAAGCCTATGATAAAATAAAATGGCCCTTTGTGCTTAAAATGTTGAAACTTAAAGGGTTCCGAGACAAATGGTGTGACTGGGTGGTGATGACCATGAGAGGAGGAAAGGTGGGTGTTAAGGTTAATGACAAGATTGGGCCCTACTGTAAAATTTATAAAGGGTCCTGACTAGTTGCGGAGACAGGGGGACCTGCAGGGGCACTGCCCCCCCCCCTAATGTCACTGGTTTAGGCCTAATACTTATGTAAACATTGACTTTTTTGCTGTTAAAACAATGCATTTTAATGATCTGGCCCTTCCAAACAAGGTTTAGCAACATTTGGCCCTCCCGATTTGATTTTCCTGGCTCCGCCACTGGTTGTGACAAGGAGATGCCATGCCCCCCTTACTGCTTGATTTAGCAACTGATGATTTGGTTGTTATTCTAAATAATGCTAACGATATGGTTGAAGGGGCGTTAGGGAATGCTGATGACAAATGTATTAGCATGTTACAATACGTTGATGACACTATTTGTTTGTTGCAAGATGATATTGAAAGTGCAAAAAAATGAAATTCATATTATGTGCTTTCGAGCAAATGCCAGGACTGAAAAATAATTTTCACAAGAGTGATCTCCTCCTCTTCGGGGAGGCTGCTGAAAAGAAGGGAATCTATCAAGAAATTTTAAGATGCAAAATGGGAAAATTGCCTATGAAATACCTTGGAATGCTTGTCTCTTATATTAGAGTTATAATAAACTTTGGAATGGAGTAATAGAAAAAACTAAGAAAAGATGTGGATGTTGGCAGGGTAGACTGCTAGGATCTATAGCTAGGAGAATTACTATAGCACAAAGTTGTTTGGCTAACATCCCACTGTCATGATGTCTTTCTATCCTCTCCCATTTGGGTTAGGAAGAAGGATGACTTTTATAGGGGCATGTTAGTATGGCAGGAAGATGAAAAAAAGATCACTTGATCAGGTGGGGAGAGTGTTGTATTCCTAGAGACTTAGGAGGATTGGGGATTCTTACTTTGGATATTATGAATATATCCTTGTTTCTGAAGTGGTTTTGGAAAATGAAAAATGATATGGGATTATGGCAATCTGTTCTGCTTAACAAATATGTGCCTGATGGTTGTATATCTAGAAGCAAGAAGAAACCTGGGGACTCTCAATTATGGGCTAGTTTGCTTAAAGTAAAAGATATATTCTATAAATTCACAAAGAAATTTTTAGAAGATGGCAAAACAGCAGATTTTGGGAGGATATCTGGGTGGATGACCATCCTCTTAAAGAGGATTATCCTAGGTTATACAACCTAAGTTTTGACCATAATATAAATGTAGCTGAAGCCATACAAAAGGGATGGCGTGATTTTAAATTTAGGAGAACTTTACATGGTGAGACTTTGGATAATTGGAACAATCTCAAGGCTAGATGTCAAGAAATAGAAATAAGTGATGGCCAAGATAGAGTGGAATGGACTCTAACTGGAGATAAAAAATTAGTTAAGTCTATATGTAGAAAGTTAATTGCTAGAAATTTTAATTTTCCACCAAAATATTTGTGGGAAGTTAAGGTTCCTGCTATAATGAAAGTGTTTTTGTGGCTGATAAATAAAAAAAGCATACTGACCAAAGATTCTTTGTTAAAAAAAGAGGATTGAATGGGTCTAAAGAATGTGTTCTGTGTGGTGGAGATGAAACTGTGGATCATTTACTTTTCTCTTGTTCAGGTGCTTCACCGATGTTGAGCTTGTTGAAATGCACTTTTAATCTGAGATCCACTCCAATATCAGTAGATGATTGTTTTGGACGGTGGATCAAAACTTTTAAGAAGAATGGGCAAAAGCTGGTCCTAATAGGAGTGTCAACTATGTTTTGGTTTATTTGGAAATGTAGAAATGATGTTACATTTGATAAAAATATTTACAACGATCCAATGAATTTGGTATGAATGATGGCATACTGGATTTTTATCTTGGGCCATTTTACAGACGAAGGAACAAAACTCAAGGGTGCTGGAGCTGGGCTCAAAGCTACTAGAGTGAGTAGCAAGTGATGTATACAAAGATTCGCAGGGATGGAGATATAATGTGGCAATGCTGGAGATCTGAAGCTGGGTGGCGATTGCTTGGCTAGTTCTGTCTCTATGCCACTTCCTCTAGTATTAGTAGTGGTCTAGCTTTCGGCATGTTTGTGTTGAAGGTGGAACTTATATGTTGTCGCTCGTGCTCCATGACTTTTGCTGTTGAATTTGGTTCGTGTTGCGGGTGGCATTTCTTCGGCTGCTTGGCTGGTGCGCCTGGAAGATGATGCTGGTTTATGTCTTTACCTAGGGGTTCTCGTTGCTTTATGTAAGTGAACTGGTGCTTATAGCCCGTGGTTATGTTTGGTTTCCTTAATGGAAATTGGAAGGGGAAACCCCTCTTTTCTTTAAAAAAAAATACCATTTAGTTGAAAGGTTATGTTTTAATCTCCATCGTTGATTCAATCAACGACGGGGTGTACTCAAGGAGAAGCCAATATATAAACAGAGCAAAGCACCCATTTTCTTGATATTCCTTGGGACCCATTTTCTTGATATTCCTTGGGACCTTGTCTTGTTAAAAAAATGAGCAACCAACCGATGGTTTATATAACGATCAAAGGACGCGTCAACGTGGTCCGAAGAAACGCCCGTGCACTCAACGCGAACTCCCCGCTTTGAATCCCCCGTCCTTGTTCACCCCACTTTCTTCTTTGATCCATCTCCGCATGCACGCATTCATTCATGCCTCCGACCCACTGTTCCAAAGCGGGGGCGGGGGCCGGTCCAATCTCCCGGAGCGCAGACGCCCAAAATCTGCTGACCAGAGAAGCAATGGCGATGGACACAAGCTCAGCTCTGCTGGGACGAGATCACGCCGCAGGCAGAATTTACTCCTGGGGCCTCTCCTCCGGCTTCCTTTAACCTCTCGCTGGCCCAGCGGCTCCTGCCAATCTGCCATGTCTTCAACTCCATGCAACCACTACCGGCGACGGACAGGCATTCATCTCGTGACCTTCCCGGTTCCACCTTCAATGCTGCCCGTGTGCCAGTACCCCCTGCACTGTTCACTCGGGGCTCCTGCCCTTTTCCCACAGTGGCATCCAGTCAAGCGGTACGCCACTCTACATGGTCTTGTTCAATCGAGCAATCACACAGCACTCCCGGGTGACTCATCCGTCCCATTCAGCCATGCACGTACCGTAACCCCATCCCGCACGGCATGGCCATGGGCACCGACCTCATTTCCCGACAATTTGGGATGGGGAAGATGAAGTGCACGTACTGGCTAAATGATGCTCCTGATTAGCTATGGTTATAGACTTATAGTTAACGGCTGGTGGTAGCTGGCTGGCTGGCTGGGTGGCAAGCGCCATAGTTAAGCACCGGATAAGGAGCTGAGACTGAGACGTACTCCGTACTTTTGGTCGGTCCACTGATGAAACGGCGAGGATCCATCATGGCGCCGAGCAGCTCACCATGGCGTAGAGCCGTACGTACCGCTGCTAAAGAGCGGCACAAAGCTAGCTAGGCACAAGTCACTCATCACACTCATCCACGATCAATTATTTGTACACGGCCACGTGAGCCCTAGCAAGCCACGGCAACAAAAGGCGACACTTTTGGTTCGGCATTTGATCCTGTTATTCTGGTCCTGTGGCCTTTCCCCGTCAAAAGTGAAGTGAAACTAGCCCTACTGCTGCTGCTTTGTTAACCGGAGATGGTACCGACGGTGTCAGATTTACAGCCACATAACGTAAGAGTCGGGCCTAATCCTACTGTCCGTGCGATCTAGCCGACCGAGCGGCTCACGTGACGGCAAATCAAGCAGGATATACTATCATAGTCCATGCAGGCTACTGCCATTATTGTACTCCATTGGCGAGGGAATCATCATGCCATCAAATGGCCACACTATAAAACTATATACAGTACGCAGTGATAGTATAAAACAAGTTGTTAATCCCGTTCCCGTCCCTAACTCCCAAGGAGCATTCAGTTGTGGAAGCTAGTCCCAACATGTGGTGGATACTTAAGAGTTTCACAAGACATGGCTGTCTACTACATACAGATGTATGTAGACATATTTTAAAGTGTAGATTTACTTATTTTACTCCGTATGTAGTCATTTGTTAAAATGCCTAAAAAGACAAGTATTTAGGAACGGAGGGAGTACTAACTAGGCCGTCCTTGTCTGGCCTAAACGGCAATCATAACGCCCAGTCCATCGTGTTCTGGAACGACGCTGACGAGCCTGACAGTACGCATCTGTTAGGGCCAGTGACGCTCAATTATGGCACCCCACTGGCTAAACCAGAGGCCCCATGAGCCACCTAATTCGCATCAACGAATTGATTACGCTGCCGAGGCATGAGTCCTCCATCATGTGGCCTAAGACCCTGCCATGATCTCCCTGTGATGATGTGGGGATTACTTCCTCATCAACGGTATGAAATGAAGCACACATGGGGCCGGGCCGATGCATAACTCTCCAACCAAAATGCCCTTTGTAACCTGCAGAAATAACTTGGTAGCGATATTCAGACAGCATACAGAACTCTGCTCATAGGATCACTCGTGTTTGACTTCACTTATTAGTAGGTCATCATAACTGCATGTACTCGCAACTTGGCTTCGTCTTAGTCACTGCCCGTGCAGTTTGTAGCTAGGGAGATGCAGAATCACTCCTCCAAGCCATTCTTTTCTCCTCCATGGCAACAAGTCAAGTCTTGCTTAACGCACGATCATAATGGTTTAGATCGAATATACAGAATATATACGAGGTTTTCAACGACGGAGCAAAGTCAATCAGTATGTTACGTACGTGGTGATGAATCTGCCTTATTGACAGCATGGACCATAACGTTCCATATCTCTCATGGTCCATCCGTATGATATGATCCATCTTTCAGGACCCCCGAAACAACTTTTATATGCGCCTTCATGATGAAGATGCCTACTCGTGGCATAC
The DNA here is from genome assembly GCF_056163025.1 of Triticum urartu. NCBI lineage: Eukaryota > Viridiplantae > Streptophyta > Magnoliopsida > Poales > Poaceae > Triticum > Triticum urartu. The sequence goes on from NC_141874.1 coordinate 640,499,020, forward strand.
GAGTTGCAAAATACAGTTGGTCAAATCTGGTCCGAATTAAAGGCCACTGTTCGATGCAGGCCACATGCCCATGCGCTTTGCCGCCTCGCTCTCATCATCACTTGAATCTTGTGCGAACCTCACTGCGGATCGCCTCCCTTTCACATTCTTTCTGGCTTTGCGCCCTCTTTCCCCATCCCATTGCCGTTTTCCGGACGTTGTAAAAGTGATGTGAAAGTCGAATATTCCTGTTTTCTGCGGGTGAAAAGTAGAATATTCCAAGCATGCATGGAGCGCATCGTTCATCGTACCTTGTGAATTGCTGCCGGGCCACAACTAAAAATTCGATACTTAGAAAGAAAAAAACATGCGATATGTATAAAGAAGAAGGAGAACGGTATGAAATGGATAGTGTGCGTAACTGCATGTTAGCTAGGGACCGTGCTAGTACAGTGAGTGATCAATAGTAGATGAATAATTATCGCCCAGAGGAAGATGAATATAGGTAGTACTAGATATGAGGCGCTTATTTGTGTCCCACGGCACCGTTGGTTTCGTCTTTAAGCAGGCATGTGAGATACTCCAACAGGGAAACTCCCCTCCCATGGCCGTGGCCCCGTGCTTAACGACAATGGCAGCACCGGGACAAACATGTTTGACTGTCAATGCAAATGGGGCCTGCTAAAAATAGCCTAATAAGACTATAATCTACTCCCTCTGTAAACTAATATAAGAATGTTTAGATCATTGTTTTAGTATTCTAAACGATCTTATATTAATTTACGGAGGGAGTACTAGTGTGATTTCTCTTGTCTCTCGTTAGTTAGAACGGCACTCTAACCGTGCATTTAAGCTCACGCTGTCTCCTTTCATCCCGTGTTCTCATCTTCGTCAGTCAGTAGAGCATACTAGTATCAGTCATCATGCCCCATGCATGCTTGTTGCCCAGGCTTTCAGAGATTCTCTCATTGACAGAAATCCAAAGCAAGAATGGCTGTACGAGAGCTAAAAACAGCACTTTGGGCCACAACAGAAATGATTCGTACGTGAGCCCAGCCGTCGCATACAATCATCGAGTGGACAGGCCCATAATAAGGCCATGAGAGGCATGCTGCTACCCGTGCGGCAGGAAGACCCTGCCGTGCAAGAGCAGCGGCACTGATTTAATCAGTGGGCCTGTTCATTTGCGCGGATAAACTTGTCACAGCTACTCCAATAACCACCACTCTATTTTGCCATGGATGTAATCATCTCCGTGGTCGTCGGGTCGAGGGGCGGCCCTGCTGTGTGTTGGTCCAGTGAATCATCACTCACCGGGCCAACAAATAGCACCGTGGAAGAAAGAACAATGGAAATGCCTTTTGCATGAGCGTTCGAGCATTGGATCCCCTAAAATGCCATGTTAAGGTGCCTTCTTCAACCACTCCTTTCATCAAGATCTAAGTGCAACCATGCAACGTGCATTTAGTGCAGGAGCTACAGCAAAACATTGAATTGCGGATAAATGGGATCTCTATACTATGAGTGAGTATTGTCGGTGCGGCATGATAAACTTCGGATCACCTGGTTTATTTTCTTCAACTTCGCTTCGATACACCACCCCTGAAAAAGTTTACGTGCGGGCAAGATCATACATTATCTGCTCTACTGAAGACTGGGGCCATGAAATGTAAAGATTAATGAAGTCACCGCACTTCGTGTTGTTATCAATGAAAACGTCGCCTCTCACTGAAAAAAAATATTTTGCTTTTAGCAAGACACACATAACGTCAAACCTAGTTGAGGTCTGATCCAGGCGAGCTGAAGCTACAATCATCTTTGTGATCATCCAATTAATGGTTAGTTCTCGACTCTTTTCCTTGTCATGTTAGCGATGTCAACCTTTTTTCTAATTAAATGAACGTAGCATCTCTTATCTCATTATTGAAATCAAAGTTATAGCAAAGGTTAAAGTAAATAAATTTGGAACTTTTTTGGCTTAAGAGGATATGTTATGTAGCCTCTTCCATATTTTTGGATGGAAGCTTCTACCATTCAATTGAGGTGTGTGTGTGTGTGTGTGTGTGCGTGTGCGTGTGTGTGTGTGTGCGCGCGTGCGCGCGCGCGCGCGCGTGTGTGTGTGTGTGTGTGTGTGAGAGAGAGAGAGAGAGAGCGGAACCCTGTGGGAGCGCCAGATAGACCGGCCCGGGTACGCGCCAAGCCACAATCTTATTTTTTTACGTTTTTATTTGTTTTGCTTTCATTTTTAATTATTGTTTATACTTCCAAATATTCTAAATAAATGCATTACAAAAACAAATTTACATAAAACATTTGAAAAAAAATGTTAACTAAGTGTTTGGGAAGCGTTCAATGTGTATAGATAAAAAAAAACCTCATGTATATGAAATATGCATACAAAAACTATACAATGTGTGTGAAAAAATTTGATGATGTCTTTAAAATGTTAATCAAAGTATTTGGAAATTTTAAACAAGTATTTGAAACATTTTAATCAAGCATTTCAAAAATGTCGAATGTGTATAGAAAAAATGTTGACCATGTATTTAGAAAAATGTTAATATTGTATTTGAAAATAAATAAATTAAGCATTTGCAAAATGTTTTATGTGTATACAAAAAATGTTGGCAATGTATTTAAAAAACTCCTGTATTAGCAAAATATTACTTAAGCATTTGAAATATATATATATATTAAATGTGTACAAAAATAATGTTGACCATGTAATAGAAAAATGTTAAATGTGTTTTAGAAGAAGTTATTATATATATGCAAAACAATTTACAATATGTATGAAAAAAATAGACATAAGGAATATAAGTTTTCAAAAATTGTTAATCATGTATTTCAAAAAAATTAAATGTGTATATAAAAATGTTTCTGATGTATTTCAAAGAACGGAAAAAAATAGAACGAACAATCGAGCTAGCCGAACTACAACAAGGAGAGCCGAAAGCTTTGAGACGGAAAGACCCCTCGCTTTATGCGAGATATAGTACCCACGGCCTAATAGAGGCAAAATGGTACAGGGTGCAGCTATTTTTTTAAATAATACATTTTTAGTAATTTTCATAAATATTACACTGGATAAAAAAAATTTAGAAATAATACACCGTTGGCCCGCTGCAGGCCGATTGGATACCAGTCGGCCTACAGCTGGCCAACTGGCCCCTGTCGGCCCACTGTGGGCTGATTGCGTCCTGTCGGCCGACTGGAGCTAATTGGCTCGCTGTGGGCTAATTGTTTTTGCAAAAAAAGTAGGCATAAAAAATATATGTTTAAAAGATATTAATCATATAATTAAAAAATGTAAACGTGTATAAAAATGTTGCTGATGTATACAAAAAATGTACAATATGTTTTAAAAAGTGTTAAGCATGTATTTAAAAATTTTAAATGTGTGTATAAAAAATATTTCTTATTTATACAAAAAATATAGAATGTGTATGAAAAAAAGTTGACACCAAAAAAAAATATTTGAAAAGTTGACATTTTATCAAATACATGATTAAAAAATTGTTAAATGTGTGTATAAAAAATGTTCCTTGTCGATACAAAAAATATAGAATGTGTATGAAAAAAAGTTGACACCAAAAAAATATGTTTGAAAAAAATGTTCGAGTTCCGTACAAAAAGAGCAACCAATCATACTTAGGTCCGTGATGCTCCCATACCGGATCCGGAGCTGGAACATTTTTTTATACATGTCTAACCTTTCATTCCAATACATGAAACATTTTTGTGTACTCGTTGAACATTTTTTCAAATACATGATTAACATTTTTTTTGAACATATTTTTTTGGTGTCAACTTTTTTTCATACACATTCGATATTTTTTGTATAGATAAGGAACATTTTTTCAAATACATGATTAACATTTTTTCAAACATATTTTTTGGTGTCAACATTTTTCCATACACATTCTATATTTTTTGTATAGATAAGGAACATTTTTATACACACATTTAACAATTTTTAAATACATGATTAACACTTTTTAAAACATATTTGTAGTCAATATTTTTGCATATATATTGTACATTTTTTGTATACATCAGGAACATATTTTTTTATACACGGTTAACATTTTTTAATTATATGATTAACATTTTTTAAAACATATATTTTTTTATGCCTACTTTTTTTGCAAAAACAATTAGCCCACAGTGAGCCAATTAGCTCCAGTCGGTCCACAGTGGGCCGACAGGGGCCAGTCGGCCAGCTGTAGGCCGACTGAATCCAATCGGCCTGCTGTGGGCCGACTAGGCCCAGTCGGCCTGCAGCGGGCCGACGGTGTATTATTTTTTTAAAAAAAATTACCCAGCATAATATTTATGAAAATTAATAAAAAATGTATTATTTAAAAAAAAATAGCACCAGGGTGCACACCTCCCCATATTGTTGACCTATAAGTGGGTTGTCAACAAACATCTCTCCTACCACCGGTTTTTGGTCTGGGCTTCTATGATTTTTTCCCCAACGATTTTTGTCTGGTTCTGTTTATTGATAAATTGTTTTCCTTTTTTCTTTTCCTTCTTATTTTCTGTTTCATTTTTTGTTGCTCCCTTTTTATGAATGTTTTTGAAATTTTCTTCAAATTTATAAATAATTTCAAATTGGTTAATATTGTTTTCCAAATCTGCAATATTTTTCAAATCAGAGAAATTTATTTGATTTTACGAATTTTTGCTAAATCTATGAAATTTTTCCCAAATCATTAATATCTTTTAAATCCATGAATTGTTTTTCAAAATTGTGAGTTTTCTTTAAGATCCATGATTTCTCACAAAAATTAACGGCCAATTCAACATCACTGCAAAGAAAAACAAGCCAGATAACCCAATATGCGTACCTGTCACACCTTCAAAACTCCAGGTCAACTGGTTAATATTTACCCGTCAACCATTGACTGACTTGCCTGCTCCCGGCGCGTGCTCCCGCGTACGTGGCTTAATTTGATTGGAACAAAATAAAGCTCGGCCCCACCCCCTTAAAATCAGGGAGGAGATGATTAGATTAGAAAGAAATAGGAAAAAAAAACAGCCGTAGGATGAAGTGGGAGCACGGATGGGAGCATGGAGAGGGAGCAGGCAAGCCGAATCCGGTGCACGTGAGCATCTTTTTTTTAGACAATCTCGCTAAGCTTTATTTAACCTTGCACAACGTTTACATGTATGAAATGAAGTTCCCCCGGCTGGCCTAACCAGACATGGCGGCCAAACCAAGGGTTAGAGGATGCTTAGCTAGATTGTGAGCCTCGAAATTTGAACTCCTAAATTCATGGACTATTTTACAAGATGAAAAACTCCTCAATCGTTCTATAATTTCTTGTACAATAGCTCCATGAGATGCTGCCGAGTTTTGCTTGATATCTTGCACCACTGTCAAACAGTCCGAAGCAATTTGAATCTTTGGCACATAGATGTCTTCTGCAATGGCCAAACCTTCCTGGACAGCCAAAGCCTCAAGCGTAGTTGCTTTTGAAATACTCCCTCCGTCCCATAATATAAGAACGTTTTTGACACTAGTGTAATGTGAAAAACGTTCTTATATTTTGGGACCTAGGGAGTATATCTGTAAGTGATAGTTGAGGCTCCTAAGAAATTACCTTCCTGGTCTCTTCCAACGACTGCTACTGCACCGTGAGCGCCATCATTAGTTACAGCAGCATCCACGTTCAGTTTCACAAAACCATCAGGTGGTCGCTGCCACATTGTCTGCCTGACTGTTGTTACCCTGCTGCCAGTAGGGGCTCTCTTTTCAATGATTTCAATGTCCCGAAGGAAAAAATTCATGAAAGAATTTGTTGCGACGGGCTCTCAAAAATCTCCTCGTGAATAGCCTTTCTTCTCGATCTCTAGATCGCCCATAATGTGACCACCATGAGGGTAAACTCTCCATGCGATAACTTATCATGCATTTGGAACAAGCAGTTTTTTGCATCCATCGTCAGGTTCTCAGTCATACAATCAACTATATCTTCGGCAGCTAAAGACCATACTGACCTTGCCATCGTACAATCGATGAGGGCATGTTTCCAATTATCCGCCGATGCACATAAAGCGCAGACCCGAGAACTAGATATATTTCTATGATTCAGTAGATCCGCAGTTGGTAGCGATTCATGACACAATCTGCACAAAAATACCTTCAGTTTGGATGGGACTTTAGCATCTGCGTGAGTGCCACGGCTGCGAACTGGGGCCTGAAGCGCAGTTTTGGAGGGCCACGCTCCCACGCCTATGGCCCTGTTTGGATACTCTAACACAGTTAGAGTTAGAGTTATTTTCTAACCCACTCTAACCCAAATAAGCACCTCTCCACTGGAATAGTTGGGTTAGATGAAACTAACCCACTCTAACCCTCCCTGTTTGGATACTTTTGGATTATTTGAGCCTCCAACTAACCCAAACTAGCTCTAACTCCATGATCCAAACAGGGCCTATGTCTCACTGATAGTAAGAAGTAGGGCAGCCTCGCCTGTAATGAGCTACTAGGCCTATCCAGCGCACAGGTTACAGCCCACAGCCTTGTTTTCTCCTTCTTTTTCAGATTTCTTGTTTTCGGTTTTTCTTTCTTTTATCACTTTTGTTTATACTACCAAATATTAAAAATAATATATTACAAAAAGACTTTCATATAAAATATTTGAAAAAAATTAATCAAGCATTAATTTGTTACATGTGTATGGAAAAATGTATCTTATGTATACAGAAAATATATACAATGTTTATGAAAAAGTTAATCATGAGAATTCCTTTATCAAGTATTTCGAAAATGATAAATGTGTATAGAAAAAATGTTTCTCATGTATGAACAAAAAATATACATTGTGAATGAAAAAGTTACCCATATACTCCTCATGTATACGAATAATGTATACAGTAAATATACAATGTTAAAAATGATTCTCGTGTACACAAATAATGTATACAGTAAATATACAATGTGTATGGAAAATTTTGACCACATATTTCAAAATATTAATCAAGCATTTGAAAATTCTTATTTCATTATTTAAACTTTTTAATTAAGCATTTCAAAAAGGTTAAACATTTATGTAAAAATATTTCTTTTGTATACGAATAATGTATCCAAAAGATTACAATATGCAGTGGAAAAAGGTTGATCGTGTATTTAAAAAATGCTAATCAAGCATTTAGAAAATGTTATTGAAGTATTTTAAAAAGTTAATCAAGCATTTATTAAAATAAAGAAACCCAAGAAACAAACAAAGAAAACTAAAGAAAAAATAAGCAGGAGAATAAAACATAAGAAAATCAATGCAAAAGAGTGGAAATAGTGAAATGTAACAAAGAAACGATGAAAAACAAAAGGAAACCAAAAAAGAAACAAAAAAACCAATGCAAAAGAATGGAAATAGGAAAACTGATAAAGAAATAAAGAACAACAAAAAAACTGGGGAAACGAGAAATAAAGAAACGAAACCGAAGAATAACAAAGACAATAGAAGAAACGAGTTAAAATCAAGCAAGAAACGAAGAAAACTGGAAAAAAAAATGACAAAGAAACAAAGAAAACCATAACAAAAACAATGGAAAAACGATAGAAGAAACCCATTAAATTAGACCTGTCTGAACACATTAACAACACAAGAAAGGAAAACCGAGCATGACAGCGATGACCAAACGAACGCAGGAAAACGCAAAAATGGGCCGGCCCATAACTGTGGACACTTCCGGCTCGCTATAAAGGAGACATAGCTCTTGAGGTTTAGGAGGTCTCCAAATGATTATGAGTTGTATAACAACCCAGTTGTGGTGGAGGCTTTCTTTCTTCCCTTGGGAGAAAATGATGTGGACCGCCATGGCTTAAAACCCATCTTTCTGGGGGGTTTCTTTGTTTTCCCATATTGAGATGATATTCGTTAGTTTCTAAAATAGTGAATTGACATATGGGACAGTGAAGGACTTGCTATACCATGTGATTTTTTTTGAACCCAGATATGTAGGGAACATCGGATTTCTAGCCTTGTCAAAATGAATGAATCGTTCCAAAAGGGGCGATCGATCTACCGAACGAAAATGTTCTTCCTGGGGAAGGGAACGATTCGTTCGCCCAAACCCTCGCCCGAAACCGCTTCCCCTTCATGACAAAACTAGAAAATCCACCCCCGTCCGAGGCTCCAGTTGGGCCAAGAAAAAATCTTGGTTTTCCTATGAGGCATCTATCAATACTCAAAAACTCATGTTTTAACTTCATTTCACACACCAAAAAAAACTGAGAAAACTGCCATGACGTACAAAATGGAAAATTGCCATGTGGTTAGCCAAAGAAATGCCGAGAATAAAAAGAATAACAGGGAATTGATTTTTGTCCACGTGACTATTGCACCCAACTATGAAAATTGCCATGAATTTTTTATTAAAAAAATAAAACTTCCAAAAAAATGCCATTCAAGTAGAACATACTATTTGTTTTGCAATGGTAAGTTTGCAACCATTTTCAATTTGAAAATAAAACATGTCAAAAATAGTCTAACAACATCTCTGATAATGCTAAGATACTGATTTCCCATAATTACTGTGGCAAAAATTATTCTTGGAGATTGCCAAGGCGGAAAATTCCGTGGGAAGAATAGAATTAACAGTACAAGCACAAATCATGAACAAATTGCCACGGCAGATGCATATTAAAAATTGCCATTGTATTTTCACTAAAATTGCCATTTTGCATAATAAAATTTTCATGTATGTAAAATGACACAAATTATGACAAAAAGTTCCATGATATACACATATTAAAATTCACCATGGTGTTTTAATTAAACATTATCATGTATTTGTATAAGAAATGCATGTATGTAAAATGACACAAATTAAGACCAAAAATTATCATGACAGATGCATATCAAAATTTGTCATGATATTTTAATTAAGATTGTCATGCTTTGCATAAGAAATTTGTCATGTATGTGAAATAATTTTGTTCATCTCATTCATATAGCAAAAATTGCCATGGTACCATGACAAAAAAGTACTTTTTGCCATTGTAGCAAAAGAAAAAGGAATTTACCATGATCCATAAAGTACATTTGCCATGCTCCACGAACTTAATTTGCCATGGTCCCATAAAATTTTTTTTTGCCATTGTTGCAAAAGAGTTTGCCAAACCTTTTGAAGAAGGAGAGTTTGCCGTGGTAGGTTAACAAGAATTGTCACCATGATATATATGAATTTGAACATCAAATCACATGAAGACCTAAATTTGCCATGGCGAAAGTGTGAAGACATGCCATTTTTTTCTCAATTTTCGTGTGATCATGGCAAATTTTCGGATTAAAATTTGCCATGTTTTGGGTAAATCATGTTAATGCTTTGCCATGACACATAGGGGGAAACTCCAAGCACTTTACTGAGACACCAAGCACTGATACAAAAAACAAGACTCTACAAATTAGCCATGATTAAGGACACATTTGCTGAGAAAATTGTCATGGGCTTGAACATGACTTTAATAAAATTTTCCATGGCCCCGTCTACAATCTCATGTCACGGTCAACGACAAAAAAACAGCTGGCCCTACTGCCCGCATCTAAACTGCGCAATATGTGGGAGCAACTAGTTAACGAGCGCTCGTTCGGGAACCTCGCAACGATCAGCGCCACTTGGCGTGCTCTCAGCTATTCGCCACGTGTCGCGCTCTGGACGCTCCCTTCGAATTTTGCTTTTTTCTTTTTTCCGCACACGTTTTCGGTTTTTTAAACGGTTTTTTTCTGAGTTTTTTCGACGTTTTGGTTTTCCCCCGGTCTTCCTTAGCTTTTCGATCAAAAAAATTTGAAAAAAAAATTGCGTGAAAAAAACACGTTATTTTTCTTTCGCGAAAGTCACGGTTTTTTTCCGCGAGAGGCACGGTTGTGTTTTAGCGAGAGTCACGACCGTGCCTTACGGAAACGAAAAAACGCGTTTTCTGTTTTTTTCTTTCGCGAGAGTCACGGCCGTGCCTCTCGGAAATGGAAAAACAAAACGCGTTTTCTGTTTTTTTTTCTTTCACGAGAGTTACGGTTTTGCTTCCGCGAGAGGCAAGGTTGTGCTTTCACGAGAGTCGCGGCCGTGCATCTCAAAAAGGGTGGGAAATACGCGTTTTCTGTTTTTTTCACGAGTGTCACGGGTGTGCTTTCGCGAGAGTCACGGTTGTGCCTCTCGAAAACTGAAAAAACGCGTTTTCTGTTTTTTTTCCTTCCATGAGAGTCATGATTTTGCTTCCACGAGAGGCACGGGTGTGATTTCGCGAGGCACGGGCGTGCCTCTTTCGGAAAGGAAAAAACCGTGCTCCCGGTTCGGTTTTTTCTCCCGGTTTTTTCGTCCGATTTTTTCATGAAAAAACGTTCGTCAGAACCTATCAACATGGGATCTAGGTTTGAAGATCTCGACGCGAGGAATCCAATGATCAAAACGGTTCAAGATTTGGATGCACGGTTTAAAAGATAAAACATTTTAAATAAACAGATTTATGAAAAAAAAACTCCTAAGTTGCGACAAGTGACATGCTGTCACCGACTTAAGAAAATGGAGTATTCTTTACAACGAGTATTCTTTAATTAGTGATTTGGGCAATACGTGAATTGAAGGTACAACCTCTCTCGGAATTGCATGCTAACTAAAGAAAGATTGTGATGCAGGAGTTCGAGAGCAGATTCTAGAGCGAGCAGGAGATGCAGGATAGGGGTGACAGAGAGAGGATAAGGTGTGTTCGTCGTTTGCCGGTCGACACGTCCGATCGAACAAAAAAAATTCTGGAGTGGCTCACCTTGTGCATCAATATCCGTGCGCCCAAATCTAACGGCATCCAGTACGTTTGCTCCAAAGTGCTAAAAATCTGGTGTCAGATTTTAGCCGTTTCTTTTATGTTTATGTATCATCCCCTTGTTCAAAAGTTATAATGTTGTTTTTTAAACAACACGTGAAAGTAGCAAAAAGAAAGCGTGTCAAATTTAATTACATCATTGATGCCGCCTCCAACGTAGCCAGCCGCCGCCTCCCCAAAACTAAGATTCTTTGCCTCCCACCGGCGCCGGCACCGGTCCGTCCCGTCTCCGGTGGCTTTAGGGCCATGGAGGTGGAGTGGATCTCGGCCCTTGCCAGTGGAGGGCTCCGCTTTCATATTTTTTTTAAGCTTTGTTAGAGTTTGTGTCCTGCTCAGAAAGGCGAGACGGCGGCGGCTCCCTGAAGATGGAATAAAGGTCTTCCAATCTAGTCCCCGTTCCGGTGATGTGTGTAGCATCATCGGTGGGCGCGTGAAGGTGTGTCTCCAGCGGATCTGTCTTTGGTGGATTTGCTCGGATCTGTTCATTGTTCGTCTTCGTTCTTGTGTCTTCAGGTTGGATCCTTTTGATCTACACTCTTCATATGCGGCGGTTGTTGTTCTGGTGCGTTGGTTTCATGAGCCTTAGCACGACGATTTTTCGACTGTCTACTATAACAATGTTTGCCCGGCTCTGGCGAGGGAGGGACGATGACAGCGGTGCGCCTTCGGCTCGCTTTAGTGCTTGTAGTCGTCGCTAGGTGGTCTACGGTTTTGGATGTAATTTTTATTATTTCTAGTGTCCGTTGTACTACCATGATTGAAGATGAATAGATTGAAAGTTTTTTTTTTTAAAAAAGAAAGCGTGTCAAATTTTATTTAAAAACAAACAACTTTTGCTTTCCTGAAAAAAGTTGAATCAATCCGTGTTTTGGTTTTAATAAAAAATTGCAGGCATCCAAAGAGCAGCATCTACGTATCTATTTTTCTAAAACGTTTTGGCATCCGAGAAATATACGATGATTTCGTCCATTTTCTGGTTTCACTGTTAGGAACGAATATACGTCCCCGAATATGCACTGGTGGTGCTGTAGGCCTGTAGCAGCAGGTGCGGCACCAGCAGGACTGCAGCAGCGTACGCATCCCATCATCGTGGCACGGACTGACGCACCGCAGGCCGCAGCTGTTGGATCAAGCCAGCCAGCCAGCCAGCCGGGCGACACGGGACAGCGCACAGCAGAGGCCATGCACGCATGAGAAAAGCGGACGCGCGACGAGACGAGAACCATCCCTGCAAGGCCGCAGCAGCAACGTGTAGAGGTACAGCAACGTGCGAATGAAACGGGTTCACGTGCCGACCCCGGGGGAGCACCGTGTCGGGAACCAACCGGGCACAAGCGCTGCGCCATATTCGCCATTGCCTACGCTCTACCTTAAACAAAGAAGAAACCAACCGTCTTCCTCCCACATGTGGCCGCTCGCTCGACGGTTTGATCTGTACTACTACAACAGGGAGTGGGGGGATTAATGGCGAGCCTGGCAGGCAGAGTGGCTGGTCGAAGACGAGCGTACAACGTGCGTGCCCGCCGGTGCTTCGTGCGAAAGCGCGTCGAGCTGGGCGGTCCGTCGCAGCTGCGAGCCACGCGGCACGACCGCTCCCGCCGACGAACCGGCTCTCGCCGTGCCGGAGTGCCGGCCATGGTTTTGGTTTTGACGCTTTGACTGACTGCTTCGTTCTGAAGCCTTCAGATCATTTTACAATGCGTTGAGGTTGAGCTGAGGGTGCGGGGCCTGCAACGTCGTGCGTGAGCGAGGGGTCAAATTGTCGCTGTTCTTTACACAGAAAGGAATCGGACGTGGTTCTGCCACCGAGAGGGAAAATGTGCTAGCTGTGCCCTCATGTGTCGCGTCGCCGGACGCCGGCCCTGGGAGAAACGGAATATCTTTTCTGTTGCATCCAGTTTATCACATGACGCCTCACATGCCCCTCGCATGATCCCACACGTTCATCGCCAACGCACATGATTGTCGCCAAAACTATCGCGCCAGTGACGAATCGCATGATATTTTTGCCGTCACCGCTGCATGCAGGGCGTCAGAGCATCTGGATCGGGACTTGGTTAAGCTGAGCCCTACGTTCGCGAAACGCACCCGGACGCGAGACCTTTTGTCACACAGCCATATTCATATCAAAATCATCAAATCCATGCATGTCCATCGCACACTCGAATATCCCACGTAAAACATTTGCTCGTGGTGAAAATAATAGTAGTTTAAACATAAAATAGTCATTGTAGAGCAGCCGTTCTTCATCGACCCGATCCCGACCGAAAACTCTTCTTCCTTTAACCGAACCCTTAAAGTTTAGAATGTGCTACACCTTCCTCTCCATTTCCTTTTTGATGCTCATGACCATGATCATCTCGGCATCTTCGCCTGACTCCAACAAACATCAAACTCATTTTGCAATAATTTATCAAGCTCCTTGTTTTCATGTTCCTCATTCGACGAACCCTCATAATCCAGTATTTGGCCTACAAAAGAATTAAAAAACCTATTTGGGCAATTTATTAAAAACGTAGAGGGCAAGGCGGAGGCCGACGATAGCTAGACATACCACGGCGCTGAGAGGCCAGAACGCCGAAAGAAGGACGAGGCCGGGAGGGATTTGATGGAATTCTGATGGGTCCTGTCTGTCGGGCATACAAGGCCGGGTTGAGGAGTCTGGCCGAGTCACGATTTTATGACCGATCACATACCATGCGGTCTGCACGACATATAGCGGAGGAGCTCGGGTGTAGTTGCTCCGTGACAACGCGCATGATATTTTTGCCAAGCTGACGGCACCCTAGGTCTTTGTGAATGAGGGGCGGCTTGGCGGGGCAAGTGGAAAAGGCAGCGAAGAGGGCATCCGCACCGCACCGACTCATCCTCATCACCGAACGCGAACGCATTATGCGTGTGCAGTGCAGTAGAGTGCGCACCGTGGATCGGAGCTGTCGCGGCCGGCGGTGCCCCCCCGCCACCTGCCCACACAGCACAGACGCACCACTTGCCGCCGCTCAAGTCAAGCCTGTCCCCCTCCGGCAGCGGGCAGGGTTGGCACGGCCCGGACCCGACAGACAGCACGTGGCTTCCTCGTGCGAGCTCCCATACGTGCTCGCCAAGGCCAATGGCGACCTGTGTGTGGTTCGGTTAACCGGTTATTAGCAGTACCGCTCTGCTGACGTTCCCGCCTCGCTTTTCCTTGCAGCTTTGCAACCGCCGCCACGAAATTCATAGCGTTTCAGGTACCCAAAGGGATCCCTTCTTGCGGTTCGTTCGGTTCACCTAAGCTGGCGACTTTGGGGTCACACAATCGTATACCAACTTTTTTCTTGGCATATTCTGTGGTCGATCACATGAGCCAAAATTTCCGCTCGATCTAGAAAGTTCACCGGGCAACGCCAAGGGCGTGGATCTTTGCCGGGAACAAGAATACGCGGCGTCTGAATTCATTTGGGAGGGTTGCTGTCAAGAGCCGGGCCGAGAAATGCAGATTGCGCGATTCGTAACGCCAGGTTCCAAATCCGTTGATAGATGCAGGCGAACGCATGCGAAGGCCGCGTCCCGCGGGACAATATACCACTAGTAGTAGAGTACTATATACAAATCCTGTCCAAGCCACGAAAGCTCAAGCAAAACGTTTCCTAAATTTCGTTTGGACGTGAAACTGCTGTGGGATCAGAAGGTTGGGCTGAGGATGTTGAGCAGGGAGACTCTGGTGTTGATCAGCGCCCGGAACACCTTCTCGCCGCTGCCGTCCACGCTCGCGATGCACCGCTCCAGGCTGTCGTGGAGCTCGAACGCGGCCTTGCGGGCTCTCTCCTCCGGCTTCATCCGCGCCTCCGGCCGGAGCTGCAACGTGGACGAGGTGGACGCGTCGTCGTCGTTGGTGGTGTTATGTTTCCCGGCCGACCGGCGCTTCGCGCGCGACATCCAGCGCACCAGGTCCGCCACCCACCACACGCGCTGGTGGCTGCTTCTTGGCGCGTCTGATGCGGACGCGGCGGAGAATCTTGAGGGCGCGGTGACCCAGCACGGCGTGGAGGCGACCTCGACGCGGGCGGCGGCGGCCGCGTTGGAGAGGGAGGAAACGCCGGAGAAGACGGCCACGGAGGCGGACGCCACGGCGACGGTCGAGTCGGCGATCGCCGCGCCGAGGGCCGCGGTCTCGGGCTGGAGGTCCTCGGGGAGCGGCGTGGGGGCCCTGGTGGCCACGGCGCGCGCGGCGGCCGCGAGGCGCGGGAGGTCGCGCCCGGCGCGGCGCTGCGCGCGGGCCGCGGACGCCAGGCGCCCGGGGTCGCCGCGGCGCAGCGCGGCGCGCGTCTCGGCCTGGAGCGCCGCGAGCGCGACGAGCGCCTGGCGGAAGCTGCCGTGCGCGTCGGCGAGGCGGAGGAAGTCGTCGAGCAGGCGCTCGGCCAGCGGGGACATGCCGAGGCGGCGCAGCGGCTCCTGCGCCTGCGGGTGGTGGAGCAGGTCCGAGAGCGAGGCCAGCACCCGGCCGATGTGCGAGGCGGCCGCGGAGACGGAGGGCGCCGAGCAGGACGGGGCCTGGCCGCCGAGCACGAGGCGCAGCGCGGCGACGTCGTCGTCGAGCTGCAGCACCAGCGGGTGGAAGCGGCAGGGGAGGCTGGCGGAGCGGACGCGGTAGGCCGCCGCGAGCTTGCCGCTGGCGGCCGCCGCCGCCTTCGGGGTCGGGAACGAGATGGTGCGGCGGTACCCGGCCATGGTGCTCGTGCTTTTTGCCGTGGCGAGCGGCGAGTCGGGGGCTCACGGGTTTTTAAAGGCCGGGGCTGGGGCCTGCGACTGGGAACGCGCGAGGAAGGCGTGCGTGCCTGCTGCGGTGGACCGGTGGGTTGCCGATGCCGCCGTGTGCTCGTGTCTTTTATACAGGTCGCCGAGGTCAGGCGAGGCCTGTGTGTGCAGGTGGACTCTGGGGGAGTGCGGACTCGCGGCTCGGTCAGTTTGGGACGTCGTGTCGTGCGTTGGGCTTGTGCCACATTGACTGCCCCGTGCGTTGCAGCGGCAGGCACGTCGCCGTTACGTCTTCGGGGCTGGGGCAATGGGCTCGTCGGTGCGGGCTACGGTGGATTTGGATTTCCGGCAAAACGCCCGGCGCGTTCCGTGATGGGCGGAGTGGCGGGCATTTGGCCACGGAGGGGTGGCTCGTCCGTTTGTGGGCGGCATCAGTCGGCAGGCAGCGGCGCGGTCGATTCGGTGGGGGCGCGTCCGTCGCCCATGTATGTGGTACGGTGCTGCCCTGGCCGGTGCATGGCGACGAGGAGAGGGTCACGAGACCGTGAGGCGCGAGAATCCTTTTCCTTCAACGTCGATTCTTTTTGGTTCTTGATGTTTTTTGACGTGGGACGCTTGGGGGTAGAAGTGATATCTCTTTTTTTTTTGGGCAGCACTCTGCGCCGGTGCGCCGGCCGAAAGTTTCGGCCGATCGCACCGCAACCGCCCGATGCCATGTGCGCTCAACCGTTCGATCAGATCCAAGCAAAAAAAAAAAAACGAATCATCGCCAGCTCTCTTTCTTCTTCCTCGGGCAATCCTGTTCGGGGGAGCGCGGCGCCGCGACTCCTGTCCTCTCTGGTGGCCGTCGGTCCCCGTCGTCGCCAGCCGTCCTCGTCGCCGGTCGCCATGCAACAAATCCACCCGCGTTGCAGCTCTTGACGGCGGCGGTTGTAGCTCGGCCGCCGCCCCTCGCCATTGATGCTCGCTGCAGGGAATTATGTCGATGGCGGTCGTCAGTCAATCAACGCCATTTTGAATGGATGTAGCAAAAAACTTCACCCGTAGTAGCAAAAAATAACTACGGTTGCAGCAAAAATCAAACACCGTCGCCGTCTTCGCGAGGTCGCAACTCCGCCTTACATGGATGTAGCAAAAAATTTCAGCGGTAGTAGCAAAAATCTACTACGGTTGCAGCAAAAACGTCGTTGTTGTCGTCGCGAGGTCGCAGCTCCGCTTGATGGATGTAGCAAAAAGCTTAGCCGGTAGTAGCAAAATCCAACTACGGTCACTGGCAGAGGCCCCCGGTGGGCAAGATATGGCAGTCGCCATACCTTGATTCTAGGCATAAACAAATGTATACATACGCATGTATTGTCGATTGTCTTGTTTCCTCGTTCTAGTGCAGCGAGAAAAAGGCCGCTGGCACACAGGCACGCCGCACGCATGAGTTGGGCCGGCAAACACAAGAACGCACGAGTTGGGCCTGCTGGCACAAACAGGAAGCGGTCGAGCTCGTCGATTCCATTGAGGGCCAACCCACACGCACGCGCAAGCGACGAACCCTGAGCAATTGCAAGATGGTGGCTGGTCAGGTCGCGATCCGGGCGGGCAACTGGCGACGGGATAGGCTACGGCGCCGACGTGCTTGGGGCTTAAACGGCGGCGGCAGCAAGCTCCAGTGATGACAACAAGGTTGCATTTGATGGGCTACGTCCTAAAAATGCCAAAATGACTTCCGGGACAATTCAAAAAGACCTTGTCATGGCTGATCTTTTTTTTCGTGTGGACACCTTCTATGCTGCTATAGATTCCATCACCACGGAGTTTGATCATCGTTTTGATGAGGTATCTTCAAACCTGCTCCAGAACTTCTCTTGTCTTGACCTAAGAAACTCCTTTTCTAGGTTCAACCTGAATAAGCTTGCTAGGCTCACATAGATTTATCATGATGATTTCTCTAATTATGAACGTGAACATATAGAAGATAACCTAGATCTATTCATTATCCATACGAGAAGAATTGAAGACTTTAGATTTTGTCATGATATTGCAAACCTAGCTAAAATGATGGTCGAACTTCAAAGGCATGTCATGTTTCCTACTGTATATCGCCTCATGGAGTTGGAATTGCTACTACCGGTAGCGACGACAACAATTGAAAGGGCCTTCTCATCAATGAAAATCATCAAGATTGAGTTGCGCAGCAGGATGACAGATGGTTCGCTTAATGATTTGATGATTTGTTATCTTGAGCGAGAGATCTTCAAAAGTATTGATCTTAAAATCGAGGAAGATTTTTAGAATGAGGGCAGGGCATTGCCATTGCCTGGGTCTTCTAGGCGGCATTGAAAGCTTCATTATCGGTATGTTTAAGGTTGTTTTCCTATTGAAACATGACTACATTTTTATTGTATTTGGTTTTTTGTTTGTAATGTGTGTTGAATCTTTTGATTTGCATAAAAAAGATCTTTTCTTAAGACTTCCCCACACCTTAAATATTTTTGGTCCTTCGCCTCTGACTACGGTTGCAGCTTCCCCTTATTATGAAGTGCCATTGAAGCTTTCTGTGTCTATGGTTGAAGCTTTTTTCAATAGCTGTTGAAGATTTTCTAGGTGACGGTTGCAACACTTGTATACGCGGGTGGATCCGGCCATGGCGGTAAGCAGCCATGGCGGCCGGCGAGGGAGCGCTTGACCGTCGTCGATGGAGCCTGTGGTGGCCCAGTCGCAGCCCGATAGGAGAGGGGGAGGGGATGTGTGCGCCTGAAGGATGTAGGTAGGGGATGGATCTGGCCATGGCAGCAGGCAGCCATGGCGGGTGCGCGAGGGAGCGCCTGGCCGCCAGCGATGGAGCTCGTGGTGGCCTCCGTCGCAGCCTGGGGAGGGGGAGGGGATGCGCGCATGAGAGCTGGAGGTAGGAGATGGAGACGGGGTGCGCGGGGGCCACTGCGTATTGCGCGTTGGGCTAGTGTGGCGAGCGAGCCGGCTGAAAGTTCGACCGGTGCACCGCGCCCAAACGTTTCCCTTATTTTTTTGAGTTGGCCGTGTCGGTGTGTACCCTTTTGTGTGTGCCCAATGCAAATTAGTGCATGCACTATTTTTGATTATATTCTTTTATTTCTTGCGATGCACAACACACTTAGCAGAAAGCATTTCTAATGGTTTCGTCTGGTTTCAAAATAAAACCACATTTAGACCCCTAAGTCATAAATTTATAAAATATCATTGTGTTATTTTTAAATCTGTATCAACTTTGATTATTATGGTATATACCGAAAACATGACAAAATAAATTCAATACATACTGAAACCGAACCATAATTTAATATCATACTATTTACCGAAGTACCAGTACCGTACAAACAGAAAAATGTATAAACCAAACAATATAGGCAATGTCTCATCATCGTCATCATAGTGATACAACAATGTCTCATCATCATCCAAATAGTGATACAAGTTATTACAAGTCTCGAATACAACTACATGATCATACACATATGTTTCATCATCGATATAAACTATGACCACATACAACAAAAAACCGATCACGATGGGAAAGAAAGGGATTATGAAGTAGTTCTTCAGACGGTTCTTCTTCCTCTCTCCCGCTAGCATGAACTTCAAGTAACTAGCTCCTGCTTGGCTTTTACTTTCAAACCCTTTGTGTCTGCCGCCCGAAGCGATCCACTTGGGCTTGGCACTCTGACTACTCGTTGTAGACTCGTGGAACCCTCCCTTTGTACTTGTACATGACATACCACTTCTTCGTCATCTATATCCCTAACACAGATGCATCAGAAGCAAATTCATAGATAATATGCAACATAATACTTAAGCAACACCAAGAGAAAGAGTTAAAATGTTAGCAAATAGAAGCAACATAGTAAAACAACGAAGTTAATCGTACCAAACTAGAGCGCTACGCATGTTTAGGAAGACCGTTTACATCACAAAGTTTTGTCGTACACAAATTCAATGTTCGTCGTACACAAAGTACTAAACGGACATCGTCAATCACTTCTTGCATGTCGCCTTCGGCCTTTCCCGGAGAATGTCACCTAGCTTTGTGAAAGGCATGAGGTCCTAACCCTGTAGCTTTATGCGAGTGTCCACGTCCTCCCGCATTTGTGGGTCGGCGAAGAACATCTTTGTAGATGGTTGACGCAAGCAACTGCTGGATGCGACCGGACTCAACTCTGAGTTTATCATCGGGCTCAGATGCTAATTTGCGGCCCATTCGGGGAGATGGGAATCGACCCTAGTTGGCATGGGAAGTCTTTGTTGAGGTATGAAATTGGATAGGTTTTGTTTACATTTCAAGTAATTAAGGTTAATTTAGTGTAGATATATGTTGAGATGCGTAGATGCAGCAACTGGAGCAGTGTAGTGGTGATAGTATCCCCTAGTGTTTTGTTAGATTATTTTACATGAAAAATTACGGTTGTTAGGGTCGACTATTTGTTCAATGTGTTAGATGGCAATACAACTTTGTGTAGCACGTGACATGTCTGAATCCGGGAATTTCACTGTTTACTATGGCCTCGGAGATGGAGTTGTATGACAAGAGTGAGATGGCGGGAAGAAAAAGAGCGGGAAGGAAAAAATGGCGTGAGAGAGAATGATGAAGGACAGTCGGAAAAAGAAAAAAACTTCTCATCCACGACGGAATCATCCGAACTAATAACAACATGCAACTTCGGTTGTTCATGCAAAGAGGTGGGCCTAGAAGTCCTCTTCGACCTAACATGACCGAAGAGATGATTTCCGGCTGGAGCTAAAACGAAGATCACATGTTTAGCCCATGCGTGAACAAAAGATCCTCTTCGGCCGAGGCGCGGACAAAAACTGGCTGAGCATGGCTACGAACCAAAAGCGCCCCTTCGGCCGACACGCGACCGACGAGATCCTAGAAATGCAATTTTTGAAATCGATATTATAGTTTTGATAAGTTTGTAAAAAATAAAATATTAAAAAAAAGAATCAAAGCTGATCCGACATGTAAAGCCGAAGGACATTAATCCGGCATCAAGTCCAGCATCTGAGCAAGGCTCGGCGGAGGCAGACTGCAGTTCATCTGCACCGACGGAGTAAATTGCACAAAAGTACCACAATTGAGGCATTGGAAGCAGATTGGTACCAAGGTTGGTAATTTTTACGTGTCAGTACCAAGATTGGGGCGAGCCGTTGCAAAAAAGACTAAAAGTGTGTTTTATACATATTGACAGAAAAACTGACCGGTTGGGCCCGCCCGTCAGGCGCCATGCTGGCCAGTGCGCGTGTGCCCGTGCGCTGACTAGGACGAGGCCGGCTCGCACTGTTATAGTCGCGCCTGTGCGACCGAGCCAGACCCGACCCCGACCCCGCTCGCCTTCTTCTTCCTTTCTTCCTACTCTCTGCCTCGCCATCGCCTGCGCCCGCCGCCGCCGGCCGCCACACCACGCCGCCGTAGCCATGGTTCTGGAGGACGAGAGCAGCGATGACAACTCAAGCCTCCCATACATGCACTCCGAGTCCTCCACCGATGGGCTGAACCAGGTAAGTTACTCCATTGGAGCTAGGGTTAGGGTTAGGTTTAGGAAAATTAGGGATTTTTGTGTGTAGGTGGTCTTTGTTGTGAGGATTTCGTTTGATTTGATGTGTCCTCGTGCTGTGCTTTTGACTGTGCAGGTGCCTTTCTCACTTGAGGAACCGGATTACAAGGGCCTTGAGCTAGATCTAATGGTGGTCTATGAGAAGCATGGGAAGCCATCAAGGAGGCTTGTTGTGTTTGAAGGAACAATCACTGGGAGAAGGTTCTTAGCATGTGCAGAGCTGGTATTTTTCTTGCCTTGGTGATTAGCACTGGATGTGTTCATTGAAAGTGGCAGAGTCTTGTTTGCCACCTATGATTCAGTTATGTGTATGCTCAATTTGTTAGTCATATGTGCCCTACTATAGTGCTCATTGTGGGAATGCTCATTATTAAGTTTAGTGGAATGCATTTCTGCTAAAATATATGCTCATGTTGTGTGCACATGCTATTTATTTACACTTGTTTACAAATGCAGTGTTGCTCAATATTAAGTTCAGTGGAGGCAGTTAGTAACAATTGCTTACTGCTGACAGTAGGTAGTCTCATTAGCTAGTTTGTTGCTGCAGGCTAGTTTAGTGTATTTAGCTGGGAAAAGTAGTTCACATTGTATTGCTTATTACTGTTAGGATTCCATTATATTAATGGTCAATTCTTAGCAAGTGTTGTTGCTTAGCACATGGCTGCTTAGCAACTTCTAAGTTGAATGGAGTGTTACTCTGCTACCTGGTAAATATATTGATCATCCATTGTAGGATTACATCAATTTATTTTACAATGTGCTCCTGTTGCTTACCAAATGGATGTGCAAAATGAGTTAATGTCAGTGCCAACATTAGGTACTGCCATGAACTAATTGTTGCTTAGTACTCTTAGTAGTTGTACTGTACTGAATTTTTCCCTTCTAATTTTTCCAGGAAGGTCAGAATTGTGGGTTTGTTCAGTGGGTTGATGAGCAATGGCCCCCAACAATGGAGAATGCATTGTTGAAGCTTTGGTCAATGGTTGAATAGAGCAAGTCTGCTAGGGTGAGTGATAATCTTCAAAGTGCTTTAACTATTCATCATTTGACAAAAGAAAAGAACAAGCTGGATGCAGACTATGACAAGTTAGTGAAAGATGTGCATCAACTTGTGGACTTTCAGCAGGATAGGGTTGTGGATTTCAGTTATCTGCAGTCCGCTGTCACATATCAGCACCAATGCAGAGCTGAATTGGTGGCTGGTATGAATGCAGACATGACAAAGAAAGATGCAGCTATAGAGAAGCTTCAACAGAAGTATGAACTCCTGTGCAACCTGACAAGTGCTCGAGCAACTGTCATCCAAAACCTGAAGTTGAAGAATATGAAAGAGAAGGAATTGATGAGTGAGGCTAGGATGAATTTGGAGTTCAAGAATGCAGAGTTCACAAAGTTTGAGGAGAAGCTCACCCAAGAGAAGCTAGAGTTGAAGTTCCAGGTTGCCGATCTGCTGAAGCTCAAGGAAAACCATAATGAAGAGAAGCAGATGCAAGAGTTTAAGATTACTGAGCTCATGAAGGCAGAGGAGAAGCTGAAGGAGAAGATCACGGGGATCCAGGCCATCTTGCAGAACTGAACAAGATGAATTGAGATTAGTGAGCATTTGATGACCCACAAGTATAGGGGATCTATCGTAGTCCTTTCGATAAGTAAGACTGTCGAACCCAACGAGGAGCAGAAGGAAATGATAAGCGATTTTTAGCAAGGTATTCTCTGCAACTACTGAAATAAGTGGTAACAGATAGTTTTGTGATAGGATAAATTGTAACGAGCAACAAGTAACAAAAGTAAATAAAGTGCAGCAAGGTGGCCCAATCCTTTTGTAGCAAAGGACAAGCCGGAACAAACTCTTATAATAGGAAAAGCTCTCCCGAGGACACATGGGAATATCGTCAAGCTAGTTTTCATCACGTTCATATGATTCGTGTTCGATACTTTGATAATTTGATATGTGGGTGGACCGGTGCTTGGGTGCTGTTCTTACTTGAACAAGCATCCCACTTATGATTAACCTCTATTGCAAGCATCCGCAACTACAACAAAAGTATTAAGGTAAACCTAACCATAGCATGAAACATGTGGATCCAAATCAGCCACTTATGAAGCAACGCATAAACTAGGTTTAAACTTCTGTCACTCTAGCAACCCATCATCTACTTATTACTTCCCAATGCCTTCCTCTAGGCCCAAATAATGGTGAAGTGTTATGTAGTCGACATTCACATAACACCACTAGAGGCTAGACAACATACATCCTATCAAAATATCAAACAAATACCAAATTCACATGACTACTCATAGCAAGACTTCTCCCTTGTCCTCAGGAACGAACATAATTACTCACAAAACATATTCATGTTCATAATCAGAGGGGTAATAATATGCATATAGGATCTGAACATATGATCTTCCACCAAATAAACCAACTAGCATCAACTACAAGGAGTAATCAACACTACTAGCAACCTACTAGCACCAATCCCGGACTTTGAGACAAGAATTGGATACAAGAGATGAACTAGGGTTTGGAGATGAGATGGTGCTGGTGAAGATGTTGATGGAGATTGCCCTCTCCCGATGAGAGGAGCGTTGGTGATGATTTCCCCCTCCCGGAGGGAAGTTTCCCCGGCAGAACAGCTCTGCCGGAGCTCTAGATTGGATCCCCCAAAGTTCCGCCTCGTGGCGGCGGAGTCTCGTCCCGAAAAGTTCCTTCTTATTTTTTTCTCATCGAAAGACATCATATAGGAGAAGATGGGCATCGGAGAGCAACCAGGGGGCCCACGAGGTAGGGGGCGCGCCCTAGGGAGGGCGCCCCCACCCTCGTGAGCAGGGTGTGGGCCCCCTGGCCTTCATCTTTGGCGTGGATTTTTCTTTATTTCTTTTAAGACGTTCCGTGGAGTTTCAGGACTTTTGGAGTTGCGCAGAATAGGTCTCTAATATTTGCTCCTTTTCCAGACCAGAATTCCAGCTGCCGGCATTCTCCCTCCTTATGTAAACCTTGTAAAATAAGAGAGAATAGCCATAAGTATTGTGACATAAAGTGAAATAACAGTCCATAATGCGATAAATATCGATATAAAAGCATGATGCAGAATGGACGTATCAATTCCCCCAAGCTTAGACCTCGCTTGTCCTCAAGCGAAAAGCCGATAACAATAAATATGTCCTCATGTTTAGAGGTAGAGGCGTCGATAAAAATAAAATACGGACATGAAGGCATCATGATTATTCTCATAACATCAACATATATAGATTTTGTCATATGATTACTTATGTTCAAGTGATGATCTATTCACAATGCAAAAGTATAAATCACAAACCTTATTGGGCTCCAACAAACTATAATCTCAGTCGTTGAAGCATTGCAATTTATCATAACATTGGAAAGAGTCTATGTCAGAGCTAAAAAGCAAGTCCACATACTCAACTATCATTTAGTTCTCCATAATTGCTAACACTCACGCGATACTTGTGCTTACGGAGTTTTAATCGGACACAGAGAAAGATAGGGGCTTATAGTTTTGCCCCACAACCTTTTACCTCAAGGGTAATGTCAACAATAATGGTTCATGCTCCCCTACATCCAATTAGATATATATGTCATGTTCTTTCCAACATGCTGAGCTTGCCAATGGATAAAATGAAAAAGAAAAGGTGAAGATCACCATGACTCTTGCATAAGGTAGAAGATAATAATAAAGGATAGGCCCTTCGTAGAGGGAAGCAGAGGTTGCCATGCTCTTTCATGGTTGGATATATAAAATCTCAATGCGAAAGAACGCCACTTTATATTGCCCCTTGTGATATGAACCTTTATTATGCAGTCCGTCGCTTTTATTACTTCCACGTCACAAGATCGTATAATGCTTATTTCTCCCACACCAATCAATCATACATATTTAGAGCAATTTTTATTGCTTGCACCGATGACAACTTACTTGAAGGATCTTACTCAATCCATAGGTAGATATGGTGGAATCTCATGGCAAAACTGGTTTAAGGGTATTTGGAAGCACAAGTAGTATTTCTACTTGGTGCTGAGAATTTGGCTAGCATGAGGGGGAAAGGAAAGCTCAACAAGTTAGAGGATCCATGACAACATACTTTATCTCAGATATAAGAAATACATAACTCATTACGTTGTCTTCCTTGTCCAACATCAACTCTTTAGCATGTCATATTTTAATGAGTGCTCCCAATCATAAAAGATGTCAATGATAATATATCTATATGTGAAAACCTCTCTTTCCTTATTACTTCCTATTAATTGCAACAATGACCAAAGCTATGTCTGCCAACTCCTAACAACTTTTAATCATCATACTCTTTCTATGTGAAGTCATTACTCTCAATAAGATCAATATGAACTTTTTGTTTCTTTTTATTCTTTTCTCTTTTCTTTTATTCACCCAAGATCATGGCAAAATAATCAAGCCCTTGACTCAACACTAATCTTTATTATATATAGCTCACGGACTCGATTACATAGAGAGATCATAAAGCAAAACTCAGAACTAGATCATGCCATAAACTTTATTCTACTAGATCAAGATACTACTAATAGGATCGAACTAAGAAAAACGGTAAAGATAGGAGTTGTGATTGTGATACGATACCGGGGCACCTCCCCCAAGCTTGGCAGTTGCCAAGGGGAGTGCCCATACCCATGTGATCATGTCTCCTTGTTTGTTGTTGGTGTAATACTCTTGGCGATTATTCCTCTCACGATAAGGTTCTCCTCCTCGAGCTTATTGACTTGCTGCTTGAGGTCCATGATTTCCCTACGAAGCTTTCCTGTGACAGCTAAAGCTCCTTGCACCCAAGGGTGTTGCATAGCTGCGGGAGAACAAGTGACACTCCTCTTCATATTTTCATAAGTAGGAAATCTAACATTAGAAGGGATAACCGAGTTTGGAATAGCTGAGCTCTGTAGTTCCCCCATCGTGAACCCAGCTCGGAGGCGAGAGGTGACTTCTTGATCCTCCATAGCATCTACTCTCATCAAGTCAGCCTCCATCTCCTCCTCCGTTGCTGGCCCAAAGTGGTCAGCGTCGCTGTTTGCCCTTGGTTCCGGTGCCGGATTAGATACCCGGCTCTCCCCGATTGACTCTTGAGAAGACATCTTGCTCTGATCTGCAGCAGCAACAACTCGAAAACAAAAACAAGATATTTTTGCGTGATACGGGATTCAAAACCTTCGGGAGAATATATAATGAATTTTTACCGACCAAAATACGTAATGTGCAAGAAAACGAAGTCCGGAAAGCACACGAGGTGCTCACGAGGTAGGGGGGCACACCCAGGGGGGTAGGGCGCGCCCACCACCCTCGTGGGGCCCTCGTGTCCTTCCCGGATTGCTACTTATTTTTCTAATTTTCTAAATATTCCAAAACAGAGAAATATTGCCTTAAAAATTGTTTTGGAGTCGGTTTACTTACCGTACCACATACCTATTCCTTTTCGGAGTCTGAAATGTTCCGGAAAGTGTCTCTTATGTATTCCTCCGGGGTTATGGTTTCAATAATATTGGTTTCAACATTTATGGGATTACCTGAGATATAATGTTTAATTCTTTGACCGTTTACCACCTTCGGATTTGTGCCCTCGAAGTTGTTGATCTTTATGGCACCGGAACGATAGACCTCTTCGATAACATAGGGGCCTTCCCATTTAGAGAGAAGTTTTCCTGCAAAAAATCTTAAACGAGAGTTGTATAGCAATACATAATCACCTACATTAAACTCACGCTTTTGTATCCTTTTGTCATGCCATCTTTTAACTTTTTCTTTAAACAACTTGGCATTTTCATAAGCTTGGGTTCTCCATTCATCAAGTGAGCTAATATCAAATAACCTCTTCTCACTAGCAAGTTTAAAATCATAGTTAAGCTCTTTAATAGCCCAATATGCCTTATGTTCTAGTTCGAGAGGTAAGTGACATGATTTTCCATAAACCATTTTATACGGAGACATACCCATAGGATTTTTGTATGCAGTTCTATAAGCCCATAATGCATCATCAAGTTTCTTAGACCAATTCTTTCTAGACCTATTAACAGTCTTTTGCAAAATTAATTTGAGCTCTCTATTGCTCAACTCTACTTGACCAGTAGACTGTGGGTGATAAGGAGATGCAATTCTATGATTAACATCATATTTAGCAAGCATTTTACGGAAAGCACCATGAATAAAGTGTGAACCACCATCAGTCACTAAATATCTAGGGACTCCAAACCTCGGGAAAATAACTTCTTTAAGCATTTTAATAGAAGTGTTATGATCAGCACTACTAGTTGGAATAGCTTCTACCCACTTAGTAACGTAATCAACAGCAACTAGAATATGTGTGTATCCATTAGAGGCAGGAAAAGGTCCCATATAATCAAAACCCCAAACATCAAACGGTTCAATAACAAGTGAATAATTCATAGGCATTTCTTGACGTCTACTGATATTACCAATTCTTTGACATTCATCACAAGACAAGACAAACTTATGAGCATCCTTGAAGAGAGTAGGACAATAAAAACCAGATTGCAATACCTTATGTGCAGTTCTATCTCCAACATGGTGTCCTCCATAAGACTCGGAATGACACTTGCGTAGGATCTGTTCCTGTTCATGCTCAGGTACACAACGTCTAATAACACCATCTACTCCTTTATAAAGATGTGGGTCATCCCAAAAGTAATGTCTCAAATCATAGAAGAACTTTTTCTTTTGTTGGTATGTGAAGCTAGGTGGTATAAATTTAGCAACAATATAATTAGCATAATCAGCATACCATGGAGTACTACGAGAAGTACTTATAACATTTAATTGTTCATCAGGAAAGCTATCATTAATAGGTAGTGGGTCATCAAGAATATTTTCTAACCTAGACAAGTTGTCTGCAATGGGGTTCTCAGCTCCCTTTCTATCAACAATATGCAAATCAAATTCTTGTAGCAAGAGAACCCATCTAATAAGTCTCGGTTTAGCATCTTTCTTTTCCATAAGATATTTAATAGCAGCATGATCAGTTTGAATAGTTACTTTAGAATCAACAATATAAGATCTGAACTTATCACCGGCAGATACAACTGCTAAAAGCTCTTTTTCAGTAGTAGCATAATTTATTTGAGCATTGTCTAGAGTCTTACTAGCATAATGAATAACATTTAATTTCTTATCAACTCTTTGCCCTAGAACAGCACCTACAGCATAATCACTAGCATCACACATTATTTCAAAGGGTAGGTTCCAATCAGGTGGCTGAACAACAGGTGCAGAGACTAATGCTTTCTTAAGTATTTCAAATGCTTCTACACAATCATCATCAAAGACAAATGGTATATCTTTTTGCAGTAAATTAGTCAGAGGCCGAGAAATTTTTGAGAAGTCCTTAATGAACCTCCTATAAAATCCGGCGTGAACAAGGAAACTTCTTATACCTTTGATGTCCTTGGGACATGGCATCTTTTCAATAGCATCAACCTTGGCTTTATCAACTTCAATACCTCTTTCAGAAACTTTGTGCCCCAAGACAATTCCTTCATTAACCATAAAGTGGCACTTTTCCCAATTCAATACAAGATTAGTTTCTTCATATCTCTGCAAAACTCGATCAAGATTTCTCAAGCAATCATCAAAAGAGGAACCATAGACGGAAAAGTCATCCATGAAAACCTCACAAATCTTTTCACAAAAGTCAGAGAATATAGCCATCATGAATCTTTGAAAGGTAGTAGGTGCATCACATAAACCAAAAGGCATACGTCTATAAGCAAAAGTACCAAAAGGGCATGTAAAAGTAGTCTTTGATTGATCTCTAGCCGACACAGGTATTTGAGAGAAACCAGAATAACCATCTAGAAAGCAATAGTGGGTATGTTTGCATAATCTTTCTAGCATTTGATCAATAAAAGGTAAGGGGTAATGATCTTTCTTAGTAGCTTTATTTAATTTGCGGAAATCAATTACCATCCTATAACCTGTGATAATTCTTTGTGGAATCAATTCATCTTTATCATTAGGAACAACAGTAATACCTCCCTTCTTAGGGACACAATGGACATGACTTACCCACTCACTATCAGCAATGGGATAGATTATACCTGCCTCCAGAAGATTTAGTATTTCTTTTCTTACCACTTCTTTCATTTTAGAATTCAAACGTCGTTGAGGATCACGAACTGGTTTGGCATCTGCTTCCAAATTTATTTTATGTTGACATAGAGTGGGACTAATGCCCTTAAGATCATCAAGAGTATATCCAATAGCAGCATGATGCTTCTTCAAAGTTTTCAATAATCTTTCTTCTTCATGGTCTGAAAGGTTAGCACTAATAATAACAGGATATATCTTCTTTTCATCAAGATAAGCATATTTAAGATTATCAGGCAAAGGTTTGAGCTCAAACACGGGATCACCCTTGGGTGGAGGAGGATCCCCTAAGATTTCAACACGCAAGTTGTGATGCAGAATAGGTTCCTGTTTAAAGAATACTTCATCTATTTCACTTCTTTCATTCATGAACATATCATTTTCATGGTCTAGCAAATAGTGTTCTAAAGGATCACTAGGAGGTACGGCAATAGAAGCAAGACCAATAATTTCATCCTTACTAGGTAATTCTTCCCCACGATGTTTTTTACTAAATTTAGAGAAATTAAACTCGTGAACCATATCATCCAAGCCAACAGTAACAACATTCTTAGTGCAATCTATGGTAGCATTGACAGTATTTGAGAAGGGTCTACCAAATATAATGGGACAAAAGCTATCTTGTGGGGAAGTAAGAATAAGAAAATCAGCAGGATATTTAGTTTTCCCACACAAGACTTCAACATCTCTAACAATTCAATTGGTGAAATAGTATCTCTATTGGCAAGTTTAATAGTAACATCAATATCTTCTAACTCAACAGGTGCAATTTCATTCTTAATTTCTTTGTATAAGTCATGAGGTATAACACTAGCACTTGCACCCATATCACATAAGCCATGATAACAATGATCTCCTATTTTAACAGAAATAATAGGCACGCCTACCACATGTCTATGTTTATCTTTATCACAAGGTTTAGCAATTCTAGCAGTTTCACCTTCGAATTGAATAACATGCCCATCAATATTATCAGACAAGAGATCTTTAACAATAGCAATATTAGGTTCTACTTTAACTTTCTCAGGAGGTGTATAAGTTCTAATATTGCTTTTACGAACAACAGTTGAAGCTTTAGCATGATCCTTTATTCTAAAAGGGAAAGGTGGTTTCTCAATATAAGAAGTAGGAACAATAGGATCATTATAAGTGACAGTCTTTTCTTCAACTTTAATAGGTGCAACTACTTTTACTTCTATGGGAGGATGATATTTAAACCACTTCTCCTTAGGGAGATCAACATAAGTAGCAAAAGATTCACAAAAAGAAGCTACTATCTCAGAGTCAAGTCCATATTTAGTGCTAAACTTACGGAAAATATCGGTGTCCATAAAAGATTTAACACAATCAAACTTAGGTGTCATACCTGACTCCTTACCTTCGTCGAGGTCCCAATCTTCAGAGTTGCGTTTAATTCTATCCAATAAATTCCATCTGAATTCAATAGTCTTCATCATAAAAGAGCCAGCACAAAAAGTATCGAGCATGGTGCGATTGTTATCAGAAAGCCGAGCATAAAAACTTTGCATAATTATTTCTCTCGGGAGCTCATGATTGGGGCATGAATATAACATTGATTTAAGCCTCCCCCAAGCTTGAGCGATGCTTTCTCCTTCGCGAGGCCAGAAATTATATATATAATTACGATCACGATGAACAAGATGCATAGGGTAATAATTTTGATGAAATTCCAGCTTCAATCTTTTATAGTCCCATGATCTCATATCATCACATAGCCTATTCCATATCAATGCGTCTCCCTTCAAAGATAAAGGGAAGACCTTCTTCTTAGCAACATCATCGGGTACACCTGCAAGCTTAAATAATCCACAAACTTCATCCACATATATTAAGTGCTCATCAGGATGCTTTGTTCCATCTCCTGTAAAAGGATTAGCTAGCAGTTTTTCTATCATACCCAAAGGATACTCATAAGGAATTTCATTTTCAATAGGTTCAGTAGGTTGAGGAGCAAATCTTTGCTCTACTGGTCGGGGTGAAGATACCCCGAACAAGCCCCTCAGAGAATTACTTTCCATAGTAACAAGTGACAGTAAATTTCAGCACACTATATAAATTCTTCCTTACCAAATTCCACCCACCAAAGGCGCTACACTCCCCGATAACGGCGCCAGAAAAGAGTCTTGATGACCCACAAGTATAGGGGATCTATCGTAGTCCTTTCGATAAGTAAGAGTGTCGAACTCAACGAGGAGCGGAAGGAAATGATAAGCGGTTTTCAGCAAGGTATTCTCTGCAAGTACTGAAATAAGTGGTAACAGATAGTTTTGTGATAGGATAAATTGTAATGAGCAACAAGTAACAAAAGTAAATAAAGTGAAGCAAGGTGGCCCAATCCTTTTGTAGAAAAGGACAAGCCGGAACAAACTCTTATAATAGGAAAAGCGCTCCCGAGGACACATGGGAATATCGTCAAGCTAGTTTTCATCACGTTCATATGATTCACGTCCGATACTTTGATAATTTGATATGTGGGTGGAACGGTGCTTGGGTGCTGTTCTTACTTGAACAAGCATCCCACTTATTATTAACCTCTATTGCAAGCATCCGCAACTACAACAAAAGTATTAAGGTAAACCTAACCATAGCATGAAACATGTGGATCCAAATCAGCCCCTTACGAAGCAACGCATAAATTAGGGTTTAAGCTTCTGTCACTCTAGCAACCCATCATCTACTTATTAATTCCCAATGCCTTCCTCTAGGCCCAAATAATGGTGAAGTGTTATGTAGTCGACGTTCACATAACACCACTAGAGGCTAGACAACATACATCCTATCAAAATATCAAACGAATACCAAATTCACATGACTACTCATAGCAAGACTTCTCCCTTGTCCTCAGGAACGAACGTAATTACTCACAAAGCATATTCATGTTCATAATCAGAGGGGTATTAATATGCATATAGGATCTGAACATATGATCTTCCACCAATTAAACCAACTAGCATCAACTACAAGGAGTAATCAACACTACTAGCAACCTACTAGCACCAATCCCGGACTTTGAGACAAGAATTGGATACAAGAGATGAACTAGGGTTTGGAGATGAGATGGTGCTGGTGAAGATGTTGATGGAGATTGCCCTCTCCCGATGAGCGGAGTGTTGGTGATGACGATGGTGATGATTTCCCCCTCCCGGAGGGAAGTTTCCCCGGCAGAACAGCTCTGCCGGAGCTCTAGATTGGATCCGCCAAGGTTCTGCCTCGTGGCGGCGGAGTCTCGTCCCGAAAAGTTCCTTCTTATTTTTTTCTCATTGAAAGACCTCATATAGGAGAAGATGGGCATCAGAGAGCCACCAGGGGGCCCACGAGGTAGGGGGCACGCCCTAGGGGGGGGCACCCTCGTGAGCAGGGTGTGGGCCCCCTGGCCTTCATCTTTGGCGTGGATTTTTCTTTATTTCTTTTAAGACGTTCCGTTGAGTTTCAGGACTTTTGGAGTTGCGCAGAATAGGTCTCTAATATTTGCTCCTTTTCCAGACCAGAATTCCAGCTGCCGGCATTCTCCCTCCTTATGTAAACCTTGTAAAATAAGAGAGAATAGCCATAAGTATTGTGACATAAAGTTAAATAACAGTCCATAATGCGATAAATAACGATATAAAAGCATGATGCAGAATGGACGTATCAGCATTGCAGACCTTTTGGTAAGGATGGCTGTGCAATGACCTAGTAACTTAGAATTATGATTGTGTAATGTATGGTTCTAGTACTAATTGTGAACTCTGGCTGTTTATGTACCTAGTAGTTATGCTATCCATCCTTTTGTGAGAAAATGATGGATTGTGCATTTGAACTCCACTATGTAATGTGAACAATGGTTGTGTATTCCTAGAATTCAGTTAAGTTAAAATTCAGGTTAAGTTAAGTTAACTTACATTTTCAGTTAAGTTTAGTTAAAATTATCAGTTAAATTTCAATGAACAAAATGTGGGCCTAATAATGGGCTTCTTTATTACTTTTGAAACTAACATTTGACTCTAATATTAGGCCTACCTACCACCATAAATCTACCGCCTACCTACCAGCCACCATAAATCTACTACCTACCTACCAGCCACCATTTCTACTATATAAAGCACCCCCAATTGCCACGAACAACAGCCACAATCCCTTCTCCTCCCCCTAGACGCCAGAGAAAACCCTAGGAGAGATAGAGATGGATCTTGGAGAGGTCGTCGATGAATAAGAACAGGTGCCAAGGGTAGCCAGGCGCAGAGAGACAAGAAGGAGGGAGAGAAGGCACCTGGCTCAGCGGATCCTTGCAGCACGCAACCGCAAGGACATGGAGCAGTTCCTGGAGGCATTTCCCCTTGGCTCAAACCCTAGTGATGATGATGTCATCCACTGGGCAAGGAGGAGGGCAAATTTCCATCCCTTTCAGGTCACTAGGATGAGGTGGAGTAGAATTCTGTATCCAGATGAATGAGCTGTTATGTGATGTAGTATCTAGATCCTCCTTGCTATCTACATGCATTCCCCCTTGGATCAGTTGATGCATGCAATGTAATAAATCCCAGTTCCTCCTTCTATGCTATGTGATGCAATGTATGCAGTAACTTAATGAAATAAATCCTGGATCTACCATTCTAGCTTTTTAATCTCTTTGTTCAACTGATCCCTTTCTTCCGACAACCCCGAGCCACCAAAACCGAAAATGATGGCTTTAGGTGGTTCTGTCGACCCCGAGCCACCCTAGACCAAAGTTGATGGCTATAGGTGGTTCCGTCGACCCCGAGCCACCCTAGACCAAAGTTGATGGCTTTAGGTGGTTCCGTCGACCCCGAGCCACCCTAGACCAAAGTTGATGGCTTTAGGTGGTTTCGTCGACCCGGAGCCACCAAAACTCAAAATGATGGCTTTAGGTGGTTCAATCGACCCCGAGCCACCCTGGACCAAAGTTGATGGCTTTAGGTGGTTCCATCAATCCCGAGCCACCAAAACCCAAAATGATGGCTTTAGGTGGTTCCGTCGACCCCGAGCCACCCTAGACCAAAGTTGACGGCTTTAGGTGGTTTCGTCGACCCGGAGGCACCAAAACCCAAAATGATGGCTTTAGGTGGTTCCGTCGACCCCGAGCCACCCTAGACCAAAGTTGATGGCTTTAGGTGGTTCCGTCGACCCTGAGCCACCCTAGACCAATGTTGATCGCTTTAGGTGGTTCCGTCGACCCCGAGCCACCCTAGACCAAAGTTGATGGCTTTAGGTGGTTCCGTCGACCCCGAGCCACCCTAGACCAAAGTTGATGGCTTTAGGTGGTTCCGTCGACCCCGAGCCACCCTAGACCAAAGTTGATGGCTTTAGATGGTTCCGTCGACCCCGAGCCACCCTAGACCCTAGTTGATGGCTTTAGGTGGTTCCGTCGACCCCGAGCCACCGTAGACCAAAGTTGATGGCTTTAGGTGGTTCCGTCGATCCCGAGCCACCAAAACCCAAAATGATGGCTTTAGGTGGTTCCGTCGACCCCGAGCCACCCTAGACCCTAGTTGATGGCTTTAGGTGGTTTCGTCGACCCCGAGCCACCCTAGACCAAAGTTGATGGCTTTAGGTGGTTCCGTCGACCCCGAGCCACCCTAGACCGTAGTTGATGGCTTTAGGTGGTTCCGTCGACCCCGAGCCACCCTAGACCAAAGTTGATGGCTTTAGGTGGTTCCGTCGACCCCAAGCCACCCTAGACCAAAGTTGATGGCTTTAGGTGGTTTCGTCGACCCGGAGCCACCAAAACCCAAAATGATGGCTTTAGGTGGTTCCGTCGACCCCGAGCCACCCTAGACCAAAGTTGATGGCTTTAGGTGGTTTCGTCGACCCCGAGCCACCCTAGACCAAAGTTGATGGCTTTAGGTGGTTTCCTCGACCCCGAGCCACCCTAGACCAAAGTTGATGGCTTTAGGTGGTTCCGTCGACCCCGAGCCACCCTAGACCAAAGTTGATGGCTTTAGGTGGTTCCGTCGACCCTGAGCCACCCTAGACCGAAGTTGATGGCTTTAGGTGGTTCCGTCGACCCCGAGCCACCCTAGACCATAGTTGATGGCTTTAGGTGGTTCCGTCGACCCCGAGCCACCCTAGACCAAAGTTGATGGCTTTAGGTGGTTCCGTCGATCCCGAGCCACCAAAACCCAAAATGATGGCTTTAGGTGGTTCCGTCAACCCCGAGCCACCCTAGACCCTAGTTGATGGCTTTAGGTGCTTCCGTCGACTCCGAGCCACCCTAGACCAAAGTTGATGGCTTTAGGTGGCTCCGTCGACCTCGAGCCACCCTAGACCGTAGTTGATGGCTTTAGGTGGTTCCGTCGACCCCGAGCCACCCTAGACCCTAGTCGATGGCTTTAGGTGGTTCCGTCGACCCCGAGCCACCCTAGACCAAAGTTGATGGCTTTAGGTGGTTCCGTCGACCCCGAGCCACCCTAGACCAAAGTTGATGGCTTTAGGTGGTTTCGTCGACCCGAAGCCACCAAAACCCAAAATGATGGCTTTAGGTGGTTCCGTTGCGCCCGAGCCACACTAGACCAAAGTTGATGGCTTTAGGTGGTTCCATCGATCCCGAGCCACCAAAACCCAAAATGATGGCTTTTGGTGATTCCGTCGACCCCGAGCCACCCTAGACCCTAGTTGATGGCTTTAGGTGGTTCCGTCGACCCCGAGCCACCAAAACCCAAAATGATGGCTTTAGGTGGTTTCGTCGACCCCGAGCCACCCTAGACCCTAGGTGGTTCCATTTTGAGTACTCATCAACATATCAATCATAAAAGGAACCATTTTGAGCATAGACAACATATCAATAACTCCATTAATATATCCAGCATATCAATAACTCCATTTTGAGTACTCATCAACATATCAATCATAAAAAGAACCATTTTGAGCATAGACAACATATCAATAACATTGTATCATAGGATCACATTGATTCTTAAAGTACACCACCAAAGCAAGATCACATTGTATCATAGGATGCAAGAACACACACATGAAGTATCTAGTTACCACTTGCATAGAAGTAGCTCCTCCATCCACTATGTCTACCACCAGCACCTCTCCCAGCAGTAGATGTGGAGGGAGCAGTAGATGTGGAGGGACCAGATTGCCTTGGGGCAGAGAATGTACCTCTCCCTCTCCCAGCACCTCTCCCAGCACCTGGTGCAGCACCTCTACCAGCACCTCTCCCAGCACCTCTCCCAGCTCCTCTCCCAGCACCTCTCCCAGCTCCTCTCCCAGCACCTCTCCCAGCACCTCTCCCAGCACCTCCTGTTCCAGCTGTTGGTGTTGTTGTAGGAGCTGGATGAGAAGTTCTTGTTGCTGGTGTAGTAGCAGCAGCACCAGCATTGGAATTCCTTGCAAGAGGCTTGCATAAACAAGAAGGAAAATGAGTTAGTACTTAAAAAAATGGAATATACAAGAAGGAAAACATGTTACTACTTATAAGAGGATTACCACATGTTTGTTCTTCCTCAAAGCCAGCTCAGGCTTCAACTGCTTCATGCAGCTTGTATACCTATGTCCTTGCAGTCCACAATTGCCACATGTTATAGTCCCCATTCTTGGTGTGTCCTTAGTCTTTGGAACTTCAAATTTCCCCTTGATCCTCTTCTCTTTCTTTCTTTCTTCCTCTCTTCACTTTAAATGCAGGTGGGTCAATGTCTGGACCAGGGGTCCTTGTCCAGTCATGCTCACTAGGAACTGGATAGATCATTGGTTCATAAGCTACCACATAAAATTATTTCTTGAAGAACTTGCTGACATAATCCTCTGGTTTTCTTTTGCCCTTGTTTATTGCTGAGATGGCATGGTTACATGGGATGCCACCGAGGTTCCATTTTCTGCACCCACATGTGTGCAATTGCAAGTTAATAGCGTGGGTTTGCTGCCCACTTGTAACTTGCCACAAGTCCACACCAGCTTGAATTGGTTTGCAATATTTGGCCCTCTCCTTCTCAACCTCTAGCTTCTCACTATAATGGGGTGTTATGTCCCATTTAGCATTCTTTCCACTCTCCCTATTCCTATGCCACCTCATCATCTGCTTATCCTTTATTCCATCACACATTGTCCTAATTGGTTTCTTCCTAACATCTAGGACATACTTGTTGAACACCTCAGACAAATTGTTAACTACAAGGTCAGTCTTGCAGTTTGTGTCAAATGCATGCCTTGCCCATGTTTTCTTGGGTATTTGACAAAGCCACTCCCAAGCTTCCTCACATTCAGCTCTAAGGTCATTCATTGCAATGTTAAATTTGTGTTCACTATATGCATAGGCAGCATTATCCATACACTTCTTCAGATCTTCCCCCCTAAACCCAGCATTTTGGAAGTTTGCATAGATATGCCTAAGGCAGAACCTTTGGTTGCACTTAGGAAAGACATTATTCACTGCATTTAGTAGGCCCTGGGACACATAATTAAACTAGCTAAGCTACTATCTAGCACAAAACAACCATATAGGAACAGGGACATAAGATGCAAGAACATACCTTTTGTCTATCTGACATTATTGTATATGGACCAAACTGTCCTCTTCTCCTCCTAGGCAGATTTTAAGTTGGTGTAGAAACCAACACCAGTTAGGTGTGTCCTCTTGCCCAACAATACCAAATGCTAGTGGGTATATGTTGTTGCCATCTCTACCAGTGGCAGCAAGTAGTTGACCACCAGTAGTTAACTTGATTAAGCACCCATCAACACTTGAATGAGCAAGCAAATTCAATATTTAAATCATTCAAATGCATTTCAAGATGAAACAATATGTAACTAATGCACAAGGTGAACAAACTAACCAATGAATGGTCTGCACCCCTTGAGAAACCCCTCCCTTGCTCCATTGATGCAATAGAACATAGCATGGAATCTTGGACCTGGTGGGGGATTTTTTAGTGCGTGTTGGAGTTACAGTAGTGACTACTACTCTACTCCCAGGATTTGTATCCATCACTCTCTGAGCATAGTATTTCAACCTAGGGTATTGCTTCTTGTGGTCTTCTAGCACAACATCAATAGCTAGGTTCTTTGCCCTATATGCCATTGACTTGGGCACATCCACACCATACTTCTCCATGCAGGCATCAATCAAAGTATGAGTGCCAGTTGTTAGATCAGATCTGAACAGTGACTCATACTTCTGTGCAAGCCACTTGGCACTTACCCTTGTTGTCTCTGTACTAATAGGGCAAGTGTGCTTAATTCTCATCTTCTTAATTACAAAAGTAGTTTCACCTTTTATAACTGCTACCACCATAAAGAAGTTGCAATGTTTTTGGTTGCATTCTATAATTATTCTTTGATCTGAGTTCCTATGATATTTGAAGTTTCTGCCTTGACTGATGTGTAAATTCAACACAGCCTCTCTGAATTGATGTTGATCCTTGAAACACATCTTTAGACATAATTGCTCATGTGGTGCCTCCATTTTCTCATTGTACCATTTTCTAGGAGGCCTCTGCTTTGCCCTGCTCTTCCTTTTCTTTGGCAGCACAAATGACAGTGGCTCATAACCATCATCATTAGCCTCCTTCAACAATCCTTTCTCTTCTTCATCAGATTAAGGTTTGAAATCAGGTTCCTCCTCTTGAACTACACTTGAATGTGTCCTTGTTGTATGCCCTTTCCTAACTGGAAACTTCTGTTTCTTCTTCTTCTTCTTCTTCTATTCATGTACAATTGCAGTTTCTTCATCCTGTGAAACAACTTTGTCATCTTCATCCATTTGAAAAGGTTCCTCAACATCTGTGTCACCCTCATAATGCACCACTCTTCCTCCTTAGATTCTTCATCATCTGTTTCTTCCTCTTCTATTTCATCATACTCTCTCTGCTTCTTTCCCTCATCGACCTCTATGTCATCAGCATCACCCATATAAAAAGGGTTTACATCACTGTCATCTTCACCTTCACAATCAGAACCACCACTGCCATCATATCCCTCTTCTTCTTCTATTTCCAAAACAGCTTTCAGTTTTCCTTTTACATTCTTGCTCTCTTGTGTGCAAACACCAATACCATGAGCTACACTGCAGCTGCTACTCTGACTTTCAAAGGCAACTCCTTCTTCATCAACAACATAGATGGGTGGCTCACTGAGATCATATAACACAAGCTCTTCATACACAACAGTGGATAATTCTTGCCTCTCAAACTGGCTGCAAGGAGGTGGGCATGCCCTCACTAGCAAATTTAGAACCTTACACTTCTCAACTTGCCTCTTTACTAGTTGCAACTCAGCATTACTCTCTACCATCTCCAATCCTTTCTCCCCTAAATCTGGATTCTCAGTGTGAAATAGCAGATCATATTGACTAAATCCTTGGGTTTCCATCACCGCAATCATATTCAGGTATGTTACATCTGAACTGCAGAGCTTCAGCTCAAACATTTATAAAGCATCAAAATGGAACCTAATAGCCAAAATGTCATCATACAAACTGCAAAATGAAATAACAGACAAAATTGGTTAATAAACAATTTTACTTAACATATAGGCTAACATATAAACAAAGCTTTGTTTATGTTAACATATAAACAAAGCTTTGTTTAAGTTAACATATAAACAAAGATTTTATTTACCCTTACAATATGAATAAACTAAACAATTGCTACAAAATCAAACAATGTAAACAACTATCTCAATGCAACCATAATTACTGAGTGGGTACTTAACTCACAGCAAACTGATGTTTTGTATTTTCAGATAAGTAGTTAACAGAATTGTTCACTAATGGTGCTATTCTCTAGTTAGGACTCATTTAATCCATTATGCTTCTCTGCTCTGCTCTAGCTAGGTAACGCCTAATGCTGCTCTGACAATTTTG
Organism: Triticum urartu; assembly: GCF_056163025.1. NCBI lineage: Eukaryota > Viridiplantae > Streptophyta > Magnoliopsida > Poales > Poaceae > Triticum > Triticum urartu. The sequence continues at coordinate 640,539,106 of NC_141874.1, forward strand.
GACTAAGAAATAACAATGTAATCCACTAATGTTGCTCTGCTCTGCTCCAGTTAGGTAACACATAATGCTGCTCTGCTCTAGTTAGGACTCATGTAATCCATTATACTTCTCTACTCTAGTTAGGACTAGCAATTAGAGCGCTAAACATGCAGGCAGTAAATCCTAACACTAACCCCCAATTTTAGTGAGCAAGAATGGAACAGTGGAGCACTTACAAAACACCACCGAAGCCATGAGTCCAGTGATGGGCGGTGCTAGGGTTGGCCACCCAAATTCACACCATTTGCAGCCTCTGCTCCATCGACAACGCTGGCTCCGCAAAATCTTCGTCCTCGCTACTGTACTCCGAGCTGGAGTAGCCGTCACTGCCATCGAGGCCTAAGAGGGGAGGTCGCCGCCGCTTGCATCGCCTCGGCCATCGCTGCCTGCCGGAGTCGCTGAGGCCATCGTCGCTAGGGCACACCAGCCGCGGGGGAGAGGAGGGCACGAGGGAGGAGCAACCGCGGTGGAGGTGACAGCGCCTAAGCACTTCTATCCATGGCTCCGGCGGCGTGGTGTGGAGGGCGGCGGGGCGGGCGGGGAGGCAGCCGCCGGCGAGGGTGCGAGAAGAAGGAAGAGGGCAGAGCGGGGTCGGGGTCTGGCTCGGTCGCACAGGCGCGACCAAAACGGTGCGAGCCGGCCTCGTCCTAGTCAGCGCGCAGTCAGTGCGCGAGCACGCGCGCACTAGCCAGCGTGGCGCCTGACGGGCGGGCCCAACCGGTCAGTTTTTCTGTCAATACGTATAAAATGCACTTTTAGTATTTTTCGCAACGGCTCGCCCCAATCTTGATACTGACACGTAAAAATTACCAATTTTGATACCAATCTGCTTCCAATGCCCCAATTGTGATACTTCTGTGCAATTTACTCGCACCGATGAGCGCGATATTTCCTCGAACCACAGAAAACCGACGCAATCTCAACCACACACACAGAACGCAGGTGGGCCGATTGCACTGCTCGCAGGCGCGGCCGGTCGGGGTCCCGCTCGGGTTCTCCGTGCGCGCAACCGCGATCCGCAGCTCTGTCCTGCCAAACGCAGAGCACGGCCCGATGCCACTGTTGGGGAACGTAGCGGAATTTTAAAATTTTCTACGCATCACCAAGATCAATCTATGGAGTCATCTAGCAATGAGGGAGAGAGGAGTGCATCTACATACCCTTGTAGATCACGAGCGGAAGCGTTCAGAGAACGTGGATGATGGAGTCGTACTCGCCGTGATCCTAATCACCGATGACCAAGTGCCGAACGGACGGCACCTCCGCGTTCAACACACGTACGGAGCGGATGACGTCTCCTCCTTCTTGATCCACCAAGGGAGAAGGAGAGGTTGATGAAAATCCAGCAGCACGCCGGCGTGGTGGTGGATGCAGCAGTGATCGCAGCAGGGCTTCGCCGTGCTTCTACGAGAGGGAGAGGTGTAGCAGGGGAGAGGGAGGCGCAAAGGCTTGGGGTGCCGCTGCCCTCCCTCCCCCCTCCTTTATATAGGCCCCCTGGGGGGGCGCCGGCCCTAGAGATGGGATCTCCCAAGGGGGCGGCGGCCAAGGGGGGGTGGAGTGCCCCCCCAAGGCAAGTGGAGGCGCCCCCACCCTAGGGTTTCCAACCCTAGGCGCAGGGGGGCCAAGGGGGGGCGCACCAGAACACTATGGGCTGGTTCCCCTCCCCACTTCAGCCCACGGGGCCCTCCGGGATGGGTGGCCCCACCCGGTGGACCCCCGGGACCCATCCGGTGGTCCCGGTACAATACCGGTGACCCCGAATCTTTCCCGATGGCCGAAACTACACTTCCTATATATAATTCTTCACCTCCGGACCATTTCGGAACTCCTCGTGATGTCCAGGATCTCATCCGGGACTCCGAACAACTTTCGGATTACTGCATACTCATATCTCTACAACCCTAGCGTCACCAAACCTTAAGTGTGTAGACCCTACGGGTTCGGGAGACAAGCAGACATGACCGAGACGACTCTCCGGTCAATAACCAACAGCGGGATCTAGATACCCATGTTAGCTCCCACATGCTCCTCGATGATCTCATCGGATGAACCGCGATGTCGAGGACTTAATCAATCCCGTATTCAATTCCCTTTGTCAATCGGTACGTTACTTGCCCGAGACTCGATCGTCGGTATCCCAATACCTTGTTCGGTCTCGTTACCGGCAAGTCACTTTACTCGTACCGTAATGCATGATCCCATGATCAACCACTTGATCACATTGAGCTCATTATGATGATGCATTACCGAGTGGGCCCAGAGATACCTCTCCGTCATACGGAGTGACAAATCGCAGTCTCGATTCGTGCCAACCCAACAGACACTTTCGGAGATACCTGTAACGTACCTTTATAGTCACCCAGTTACGTTGTGACGTTTGGCACACCCAAGGCACTCATACGGTATCCGGGAGTTGCACAATCTCATGGTCTAAGGAAATGATACTTGACATTCAGAAAAGCTACAGCAAACGAACTACACGATCTTTGTGCTATGCTTAGGTTTGGGTCTTGTTCATCACATCATTCTCCTAATGATGTGATCCAGTTATCAATGATATCCCCATGTCCATAGCCAGGAAACCATGACTATCTGTTGATCAACGAGCTAGTCAACTAGAGGCTCACTAGGGACACATTGTGGTTTATGTATTCACACATGTATTACGATTTCCGGATAATACAATTATAGCATGAATAATAGACAACTATCATGAACAAGGAAATATAATAATAATTTTATTATTGCCTCTAGGGCATATTTCCAATAGTCTCCCACTCGCACTAGAGTCAATCATCTAGTTACATTGTGATGAATCGAACACCCATGGAATTCTAGTGTTGATCATGTTTTGCTCTAGGGAGAGGTTTAGTCAACTGATCTGCTACATTTAGGTCCGTATGTACTTTACAAATTTCTATGTCTCCATTTTGAACACTTTCACGAATGGAGTTGAAGCGACGCTTGATATGCCTGGTCTTCCTGTGAAACCTGGGCTCCTTGGCAAGGGCAATAGCTCCAGTGTTGTCACAGAAGAGAGTCATCGGCCCCGACGCATTGGGTATGACTCCTAGGTCGGTGATGAACTCCTTCACCCAGATTGCTTCTTGTGCTGCCTCCGAGGCTGCCATGTACTCCGCTTCACATGTAGATCCCGCCACCACGCTTTGCTTGCAACTGCACCAGCTTACTGCCCCACCATTCAAAATATACATGTATCCGGTTTGTGACTTAGAGTCATCGAGATCTGTGTCGAAGCTAGCATCGACGTAACCCTTTACGACGAGCTCTTCGTCACCTCCATAAACGAGAAACATATCCTTAGTCCTTTTCAGGTACTTCAAGATATTCTTGACCGCTATCCAGTGTTCCATGCCGGGATTACTTTGGTACCTTCCTACCAAACTTACGGCAAGGTTTACATCAGGTCTGGTACACATCATAGCATACATGATAGACCCTATGGCCGAGGCATAGGGGACGACGCTCATCTTTTCTCTATCTTCTGCCGTGGTCGGGCATTGAGCCGTGCTCAATCTCGTACCTTGCAATACAGGCAAGAACCCCTTCTTTGACTGATCCATTTTGAACTTCTTCAATATCTTGTCAAGGTACGTACTCTATGAAAGACCAATGAGGCGTCTCAATCTATCTCTATAGATCTTGATGCCTAATATATAAGCAGCTTCTCCAAGGTCCTTCATTGAAAAACACTTGTTCAAGTAGGCCTTTATGCTTTCCAAGAATTCTATATCATTTCCCATCAACAGTATGTCATCCACATACAATATGAGAAATGCTACAGAGCTCCCACTCACTTTCTTATAAATGCAGGCTTCTCCATAAGTCTTCATAAACCCAAACGCTTTGATCATCTCATCAAAGCGAATGTTCCAACTCTGAGATGCTTGCACCAGCCCATAAATCGAGCATTGGAGCTTGCACACCTTGTCAGCATTCTTAGGATCGACAAAACCTTCCGGCTGCATCATGTACAATTCTTCCTTAAGGAAACCATTAAGGAATGCCGTTTTGACGTCCATTTGCCATATCTCATAATCATAGAATGCGGCAATTGCTAACATGATTCGGACGGACTTCAGCTTCGCTACAGGTGAGAAAGTCTCATCGTAGTCAACCCCTTGAACTTGTCGATAACCCTTAGCGACAAGCCGAGCTTTATAGATGGTCACATTACCATCCGCGTCTGTCTTCTTCCTAAAGATCCATTTATTTTCTATGGCTCGCCGATCATCGGGCAAGTCAGTCAAAGTCCATACTTCGTTTTCATACATGGATCCTATCTCAGATTTCATGGCTTCCAGCCATTTGTCAGAATCCGGGCCCTCCATCGCTTCTTCATAGTTCGAAGGTTCACCGTTGTCTAACAACATGATTTCCAAGACAGGGTTGCCGTACCACTCTGGTGCGGAACGTGTCCTTGTGGACCTACAAAGTTCAGTAGCAACTTGATCTGACGTTTCATGATCATCATCATTAACTTCCTCTCTAGTCGGTGCAGGCACCTCAGGAACATTTTCCTGTGTTGCGCCACTTTCCGGTTCAAGAGGTAATACTTCATCAAGTTCTACTTTCCTCCCACTTACTTCTTTCGAGAGAAACTCTTTCTCTAGAAAGGATCCATTATTGGCAACAAAGATCTTGCCTTCAGATCTGAGGTAGAAGGTATACCCAATAGTTTCTTTAGGGTATCCTATGAAGACGCATTTTTCCGACTTGAGTTCGAGCTTTTCAGGTTGAAGTTTCTTGACATAAGCATCGCATCCCCAAACTTTTAGAAACGACAGCTTAGGTTTCTTCCCAAACCATAATTCATACGATGTCGTCTCAACGGATTTCCACGGAGCCCTATTTAAAGTGAATGCGGCAGTCTCTAAAGCATAGCCCCAAAATGACAGCGATAAATCGGTAAGAGACATCATAGATCGCACCATATCCAATAGAGTGCGATTACGACGTTCGGACACACCATTACGCTGAGGTGTTCCAGGCGGCGTGAGTTGTGAAACTATTCCACATTTTCTTAAGTGTGTGCCAAATTCGTGACTCAAGTATTCTCCCCCAGGATCTGATCACAAGAACTTGATTTTCCTGTCACGTTGATTCTCAACCTCACTCTGAAATTCCTTGAACTTTTCAAAGGTCTCAGACTTGTGTTTCATTAAGTAGACATACCCATATCTACTTAAGTCATCAGTGAGGGTGCGAACATAACGATAACCACCGCGAGCCTCAACACTCATTGGACCGCACATATCTATATGTATGATTTCCAATAAGTTGGTTGCTCGCTCCATTGTTCCTGAGAACAGAGTCTTGGTCATCTTACCCATGAGGCATGGTTCGCACGTGTCAAATGATTCGTAATCAAGAGACTCTAAAAGTCCATCTGCATGGAGCTTCTTCATGTGTTTGACACCTATGTGACCAAGGCGGCAGTGCCACAAGTATGTGGGACTATCATTATCAACCTTACATGTTTTGGTATTCACACTATGAATATGTGTAGCATTACGCTCGAGATTCATTAAGAATAAACCATTCACCATCGGATCATGACCATAAAACATATCTCTCATATAAATAGAACAACCATTATTCTCGGATTTAAATGAGTAGCCATCTCGTACTAAACGAGATCCCAATACAATGTTCATGCTCAAAGCTAGCACTAAATAACAATTATTGAGGTTTAAAACTAATCCCGTAGGTAAATGTAGAGGTAGCGTGCCGACGGCGATCACATCGACCTTGGAACCATTCCCGACGCGCATCGTCACCTCGTCCTTCGCCAGTCTCCGCTTATTCCGCAGCTCCTGCTTTGAGTTACAAATGTGAGCAACCGCACCGGTATCAAATACCCAAGAGCTACTACGAGTACTGGTAAGGTACACATCAATTACATGTATATCACATATACCTTTCGTGATGCCGGCCTTCTTGTCCGCTAAGTATTTGGGGCAGTTCCGCTTCCAGTGACCACTTCCCTTGCAATAAAAGCACTCAGTCTCGGGCTTGGGTCCATTCTTTGGCTTCTTCCCGACAGCTTGCTTACCGGGCGCGGCAACTCCCTTGCCGTCCTTCTTGAAGTTCTTCTTACCCTTACCTTTCTTGAACTTAGTGGTTTTATTCACCATCAACACTTGATGTTCCTTTTTGATTTCTACCTCCGCTGATTTCAGCATTGAATATACCTCAGGAATGGTCTTTTCCATCCCCTGCATATTGAAGTTCATCACAAAGCTCTTGTAGCTCGGTGGAAGCGACTGGAGGATTCTGTCAATGACCGCGTCATCTGAGAGATTAACTCCCAGCTGAGTCAAGCGGTTATGTAACCCAGACATTGTGAGTATGTGCTCACTGACAGAACTATTTCCCTCCATTTTACAGCTGAAGAACTTGTCGGATACTTCATATCTCTCGACCCAGGCATGAGCTTGAAAAACCATTTTCAGCTCTTCGAACATCTCATATGCTCCGTGTTTCTCAAAACGCTTTTGGAGCCCCGGTTCTAAGCTGTAAAGCATGCCGCACTGAACGAGGGAGTAATCATCAGCACGCTGCTGCCAAGCGTTCATAACGTCTTGGTTCTCTGGGATGGGTGCGTCACCTAGCGGTGCTTCTAGGACATAATCTTTCTTGGCAGCTATGAGGATGATTCTCAGGTTCCGGACCCAGTCCGTATAGTTGCTGCCATCATCTTTCAGCTTGGTTTTCTCTAGGAACGCGTTGAAGTTGAGGACAACGTGGGCCATTTGATCTACAAGACATATTGTAAAGATTTTAGACTAAGTTCATGATAATTAAGTTCATCTAATCAAATTATTCAATGAACTCCCACTCAGATAGACATCCCTCCAGTCATCTAAGTATAACATGATCCGAGTTAACTAGGTCATGTCTGATCATCACGTGAGACGGACTAGTCAACATCGGTGAACATCTTCATGTTGATCGTATCTTTTATACGACTCATGCTCGACCTTTCGGTCTTCTGTGTCCCGAGGCCAATGTCTGTACATGCTAGGCTCGTCAAGTCAACCTAAGTGTATTGCGTGTGTAAATCTGTCTTACACCCGTTGTATTCGAATGTTAGAATCTATCACACCCGATCATCACGTGGTGCTTCGAAACAACGAACCTTCGCAACGGTGCACAGTTAGGGGGAACACTTTCTTGAAATTTTACGAGGGATCATCTTATTTAAGCTACCGTCGTTCTAAGCAAATAAGATGTAAAATATGATAAACATCACATGCAATCAAATAGTGACATGATATGGCCAATATCATTTGCTCATTTGATCTCCATCTTCGGGGCTCCATGATCATCGTTGTCACCGGCATGACACCATGATCTCCATCATCGTGTCTTCCTGAAGTTGTCTTGTCATCTAATACTTCTACTACTATGGCTAACGCTTTAGCAATAAAGTAAAGTAATTACATGACGTTTATGTTGACACATAGGTCATAAATAAATAAAGACAACTCCTATGGCTCCTGCCGGTTGTCATACTCATCGACATGCAAGTCGTGATTCCTATTACAAGAACATGATCAATCTCATACATCACATATATCATTCATCATTCATCACAACCTTTGGCCATATCACATCACAAAACACTTGCTGCAAAAACAAGTTAGACGTCCTCTAATTGTTGTTGCAAGTTTTTACGTGGCTGCTATAGGTTTCTAGCAAGAACGTTTCTTACCTATGCCAAAACCACAACGTGAATTGCCAATTTCTATTTACCCTTCATAAGGACCCTGTTCATCGAATCCGATCCGACTAAAGTGGGAGAGACAGACACCCGCCAGCCACCTTATGCAACTAGTGCATGTCAATCGGTGGAACCGGTCTCACGTAAGCGTACGTGTAAGATTGGTCCGGGCCGCTTCATCCCACGATGCCGCCGAATCAAGATAAGACTAGTAACGGCAAGCAAATTGACAATATCGACGCCCACAACTACTTTGTGTTCTACTCGTGCATAATAACTACGCATAGACCTGGCTCATGATGCCACTGTTGGGGAACGTAGCAGAATTTTAAAATTTTCTACGCATCACCAAGATCAATCTATGGAGTCATCTAGCAACGAGGGAGAGAGGAGTGCATCTACATACCCTTGTAGATCACGAGCGGAAGCGTTCAGAGAACGGGGATGATGGAGTCGTACTCGCCATGATCCTAATCACCGATGACTAAGTGCCGAACGGACGGCACCTCCGCGTTCAACACACGTACGGAGCGGACGACGTCTCCTCCTTCTTGATCCAGCAAGGGGGGAGGAGAGGTTGATGAAAATCCAGCAGCACGACGGCGTGGTGGTGGATGCAGCAGTGATCGCAGCAGGGCTTCGCCGAGCTTCTACGAGAGGGAAAGGTGTAGCAGGGGAGAGGGAGGCGCAAAGGCATGGGGTGCCGCTGCCCTCCCTCCCCCCTCCTTTATATAGGCCCCCTGGAGGGGCGTCGTCCTTGGAGGTGGGATCTCCCAAGGGGGCGGCGGCCAAGGGGGGTGGAGTGCCCCCCAAGGCAAGTGGAGGCGCCCCCCACCCTAGGGTTTCCAACCCTAGGCGCAGGGGGGCCCAAGGGGGGGGGGCGCACCAGCCCACTACGGGCTGGTTCCCCTCCCCACTTCAGCCCATGGGGCCCTCCGGGATGGGTGGCCCCACCCGATGGACCCCCGGGACCCATCCGGTGATCCCGGTACAATACCGGTGACCCCGAATCTTTCCCGATGGCCGAAACTACACTTCGTATATATAATTATTCACCTCCGGACCATTTCGGAACTCCTCGTGACGTCCAGGATCTCATCCGGGACTCCGAACAACTTTAGGATTACTGCATACTCATATCTCTACAACCCTAGCGTCACCGAACCTTAAGTGTGTAGACCCTACGGGTTCGGGAGACAAGCAGACATGACCGAGACGACTCTCCGGTCAATAACCAACAGCGGGATCTGGATACCCATGTTGGCTCCCACATGCTCCTCGATGATCTCATCAGATGAACCGCGATGTCGAGGACTTAATCAATCCCGTATTCAATTTCCTTTGTCAATCGGTACGTTACTTGTCCGAGACTCGATCGTCAGTATCCCAATACCTTGTTCAGTCTCGTTATCGGCAAGTCACTTTACTCGTACCGTAATGCATGATCCCGTGATCAACCACTTGATCACATTGAGCTCATTATGATGATGCATTACCGAGTGGGCCCAGAGATACCTCTCCGTCATACGGAGTGACAAATCGCAGTCTCGATTCGTGCCAACCCAACAGACACTCTCGGAGATACCTGTAATGTACCTTTATAGTCACCCGGTTACGTTGTGACGTTTGGCACACCCAAGGCACTCATACGGTATCCGGGAGTTGCACAATCTCATGGTCTAAGGAAATGATACTTGACATTCAGAAAAGCTACAGCAAACGAACTACACGATCTTTGTGCTATGGTTAGGTTTGGGTCTTGTCCATCACATCATTCTCCTAATGATGTGATCCCGTTATCAATGACATCCCCATGTCCATAGCCAGGAAACCATGACTATCTGTTGATCAACGAGCTAGTCAACTAGAGTCTCACTAGGGACACATTATGGTCTATGTATTCACACATGTATTACGATTTCCGGATAATATAATTATAGCATGAATAATAGACGATTATCATGAACAAGGAAATATAATAATCATTTTATTATTGTCTTTAGGGCATATTTCCAACAGTCACGACGGCTGTCGCCGTCCCCAAACATGGTGATCTACTGCTCCGGCCGACGGCCCGTAAACATCTCCCCGTTCAGCGCGCGCTCGCCGATCGCCGCGGCGTGCAGCGACACGCCATTGGCCACTGCTACACGTGAAGCATTCACTTCAATTAGGGTTCGTGTCTCGCGGATCCTGTGGCCGCCTTGAATAATCTTGCACGGGGCTTCCGAAAGCAAGGCGAGACTGTGACGGCTGTAGCTGTAGTGGCCTCTGGCCTCTAGAGGTCGCCGTGTGTGCGCCTCTTGAACCACCGATCGGCTACACCATGCATTCGTGCGTGCGTGCGACTTGGTTGTGCTTTGAGCCGAGCTAGCTGTATGTATGGTCAGAACTGGGAGCCAAGAACCCACCTGAAAGTGACATGGAGTTGGAGGGCCGCTCATCCTCGTGACGCCAACAGTGCTCTCTTAATTGCCATCTCCTGACCGACACTTGCAGCTCATACTGGCCTCATCACATTGTACCTGTCATCTCCTGAATGTCGACAACTTGGAGTAACAAGCTCAGAAAGCTCCGCTGCAAATCAAGTTCAGCTTTTCACACTTGTACGGCTTAGCTGGTGAATTATGAGCAGTCACCGCCAAATAAGCAGCCTTAAAATCACACGAGAGTGAAATCTGAAGCCGAAAGGTAGGATGCAACTCTGCTTGGTGATTGTACTAATGACTAGCTGTAGTACTGACATGTTAGTACAGCAATGACTAGCGAAGCAGTAGTTGATGAATCAATTCACGACCCAAAACGTGTACTACAGTAGTACTACGTACTATACCAAAATGAGGCATTGGGATGCACAGTACGTAAAGCGTCGCCGTCGCCCAATTAATTTGCCCCGTTGTCTTGACGAAACAAGCGCGCGTTCTGTACGCCGAGACGCAGACGATCTTCTTGGATCATTCTTAATGCTTGTAGTTTCATCCTTTCTTGCAAGACGAGTAGCTACGCGGCGCAAGTCGACAGCCAAATCTTGTTGTGGCTTGCAATCGAAGGAGAGCCGTGCTCCATGTGTGGACGAGTATATTAGAGCTGCCAAACAAACTTAAAGCAATGCATAAACATTTTGCCCGTCTATCGCGGCCAATACATATCTGATACTGATTCTGGTTTTGCGTGTACGTAGGGTTCAACGCGAATGCAGCCAAGGACCAGTCAACTTCGGGAGTTTGCTGAGATTGCACAGTCGAGACCAAGAATTCGTTGGCTTGTCTTTTTGCAAGCCTCTCCGCATGCAGGCTGCAGCCTGACGGACAAAAATCTTCAGAGTGGATATGCTTGCCAAGCATAGTAAAGAAAAGCTTGTGCCATCGGTTAGGACAAGCCATCAGCCTTGATGCACACGTGCATTTGAGGATTTGAGCATATCATTGTTCAGTGTTGCGTGTCACCATGCATGTTCAGATTAATCTATTTACCCTCGCATCAGCATGGCCTAATGTAGTTGGCACAAAGATGCGATGAAGCAGTTCAAAAGGTGTAATCACCAAAGAGTCTGAAGTATATGCTTTGTCTGCTCCGAAGTTATCCATCAGCCGCGTTAGCAAAGTCAGGCAGAAATTGAAGCGTATATAAATGATGAAACGCGATGTCAGTGGGAAGGTAGGCGCCTCGTCCCTGTTTATGTCTCGCACCGTCAAACTTTTTGGCATGCATAATAACAACTCGAACGTGACATTAGCTGACATACATTTGATAAACACCCCAGGACTGAAAGCACGATACAATATGCTTCAGTATCAGTATCAACCTATAATTTGACTAATGCATGGGCCAAAAAGGGCCGCCGTTTGGTAGGAGGCTGAAAGCAATGCACCAGCGCCATGAACCGTGCTTGAAATTAAAAGCGACTAATAATAGGCTAGTGATGTGATCCCTTTGGAGCAATGCTAGACGCACGGATTTTACGGGCTAACTGAATTGGACCAATAGAATTGAAGATTAAAGGAGGCTGGGCCCCACCCCGGCTGAAAATCAAGAGGGGAAGATTAGTCAGTTGAAGATCGTGTAAAACCCCATAACACGTCCGTGTGTGTAGTATTATTGGATCCCTTTCTCCTTTTTATTCAATGAAAATGGCAAATCTTCTGCCTTGTTTCAAAAAATTATTGGATCCCTTTGACAGCGACTCCAGGCGTCTGCCTGTCCCTCGGAGCTCGGAAGAAAACAAGGTCATGTTGGTAGAAACCTAAGCTTAGGCTCTCATGCCTTTGTCTTATGCTCGGGTGGTAGTACGACGTACTGCCTGGGCGTGTGGCATGGACCGTTTCACCGGAGGGATCCAGACGGGATTATTACGGACTCGTCGATGTGACGCGCTGGTCCTATGGTAACTCAGGGAGGGCGCCCAATGTGAATGCACTAGCAACGCGGCATTGTTCCTGGCCTGCTATGCTCTTGTCCGCAGCAAGAAGCATATCCTTGTGTGTCACCGGACGATGCAACGCGCGTGGCTCCTCCAGCCCCAGGACGAGAGAAAAGACATGGGAGGTACGGCGGTCTGGAGACTGGTCACGCGAGACTTCCGTTGCTAAGCTAACCTTATGCGGGAGCGAATCCGAGCCGTTGCTTCTTGCTCTGGACTAGATATGGGGATATCCAACGGTGCCCGGCCATGTTCGTTCCGAGCGTTTCTGTTTGCGAGGGACTGCAACAAGGATGCCGGGTACATGAGGTTAGAGCATCTCTAGCAGATCCTTCGGTGAACTGGGTTATACGGGACGCTATATGAGACGACCCAAAATAATCTGTCCGAGTAGATATCATAAATGAGGTTCGGCCCGTAAAAATTTTTTAGAGGAGGCCCATAAACCACCCCCGGTTCCTCCATATATGTGGGTGCCGATGGGATTTAGGGTTCCCGTCACACAAATCCTCCGCGGCAATCGTGTCTCTCTGGAGTCAAATCCGCTCGGCTCCAACCACGTTTTTTGTCCTATTTCTTCGCCCATTCTCGCTGGAAATGTCGTCCGCGGGCTCCGATTGTGGAGGCGGTGGGGGTTTCAGCCGCAGCGGCGGCTTTGGATGCCCCGGCCGCGGCGGGTTCGCCGGCCGCAAGCGCCTCCACGACAACGAGGCCGTTGGCTCCTGCCTCTGCCCTCCCGTGTCGGACAGGCAAAGGGAGGCGACGCGCACGCGTGGCGCGAGCTCCCGCAACGCGAGAGCGAGCTCGCGTGCATGGAAGACCTTCTGGCACTGCGGCCGGCTCTTCGACCGGGCCATCCAAAGACAACGCATGACCAAGTGGGCGTTCTTTGCGGCAAGGGCCGCCGCCGACGCCGAAGATGCGGCTGCGCAATTGCGATGCTCCGGGAGGAGTACAAGCTCCAAACCCGGCTCTCCGGCTCGCTGAACTACAATACGCTGCACGGAGGCGAGCCGCTGCCCGCCGAGGTCATCTCCAGCGACGAGGATGACGAGGGCGACGACGACGGCTCTGGCGACAACAAGTTTATCTAGTTTTTAGCAAGTTTAATCTAAGTTTTATCTAGTTTGTGTGTACTGTTTGTATGAACTCCGGCAAACTATATGGCGCGAATTATCTAGTTTATCTAAGTTTAAATTTGCAGATGTTATATATCAGATCTGTTCTGAGAGAGCTTGCGCGTTTCCGCAAATTGATTTTACAAGATCCTGCAATTGAAAATTAGGGGACGGACAGGCACGGGATCTGCTAGAGATGCTCTTAGGGTATCTCCAACGCTGACCCACAAATTCCTCTGGTATACTATATGTCTGTTTTTATGTCCGGACATGGTCCGTAGACATGATACGCGAGGGAGTCATCCAACTCTAATTACAAAGTATCCGTCTGGGAGGAGAAAACGTAGGTGGGGAACATGCATGTGGTGGGATATTTGTGATTCGGTATCAGGTTGGGAGGAGATAGACAAGAGGGGGACCATGCATGTGCGGTTGAGCATGTCCATACTTCAGCAAAACTCTCACACGTTTGTCTTCAAAATATCGGAATTTAGACGTCCAGACAGCTTCGTGGACTGATACAGGTCCATATTAGGTTGCGAAAGTGAGCAAATGTGTCCAGCTGGACATATACAAGTGTTTTACGGGTCTCCTTTGGAGATTCCCTTAGGTCGGATGGTTCGATCATTGTCTGGTCACAAAATCTTGTTGGGGATCGTTGTAGAAATTAAAAAAATTCTATGCATCACCAAGATCAATCTATGGAGAGACTAGCAACGAGAGAGAGGGGAGTGTATCTTCATACCCTTGAAGATCGCGAAACGGAAGCGTTACAAGAACGCGGATGAAGGAGTCGTACACGAAGCGATTCAGATCGCGTCCGAATCGGATCTAAGCACCGAATAACGGTGCCTCCGCGTTCAACACACGTGCAACCCGATGACGTATCCCATGCCTTGATCCAGCAAGGATAGAGGGAGAGGTTGGGGAAGACTCCGTCCAGCAGCAGCACGACGTCGTGGTGGTGTTGGAGCAGCGTGGTACTCCGGCAGGGCTTCGCCAAGCGTCGCGGGAGGAGGAGGAGTTGGGGAGGGGCAGGGCTGCGCCTTGGATGTGGTGCGGCCGCCCTCCCACATGCCCTCTATTTATAGGGGCAAGGGAGAGGGAGGCCGGCCCCCTACAGATGGATCTAGAGGGGGCGGCAGCCAAGGAGGGAAGGCTTGCCCCCCAAGCCAAGGGGGCACCCCTTTAGGGTTCCCCCAAACCCTAGGCGCATGGGCCCTAGGGGGTTTGGCGCCCAGCCCACCTAGGGGCTGGTTCCCCCTCCATATTCAGCCCATAGGGCCCTCCGAGGCAGGTGGACCTTTCCGGTGGACCCCCAAAACCCTTTCGGTGGTCCCGGTACAATACCGATAAACCCCCGAACACTTCCGGCGACCGAATAAGGACTTACCATATATAAATCTTTGTCTCCAGACCCCGGAACTCCTCGTTACGTCCGGGATCTCATTAGGGACTTCGAACAACATTCAGTAACCACGTACAAACTTTCCCTATAACCTAGCGTCATCGAACCTTAAGTGTGTAGACCCTACGGGTTCGGGAATCATGCAGACATGACCGAGACATCTCTCCAGCCAATAACCAACAACGGGATCTGGATACCCATGTTGGATCCCACATGTTCCACGATGATCTCATCGGATGAACCACGATGTCGAGGATTCAATCAATCCCGTATACAATTCCCTTTGCCTACCAACATAGCACTTGCCCGAGATTCGATCGTCGGTATACTGATACCTTGTTCAACCTCGTTACGGCAAGTCTCTTTACTCGTTCCGTAACACATCATCCCGTGACCAACCCCTTAGTCACATTGAGCTCATTACGACGATGTCTTACCGAGTGGGCCCAGAGGAACCTCTCCGTCATACGGAGTGACAAATCCCAGTCTCGATTCGTGCCAACCCAACAGATACTTTCGAAGATACCCGTAGTGCACCTTTATAGCCACCCAGTTACGTTGCGATATTTGGCACACCCAAAGCATTCCTACGGTATCCGGGAGTTGCACAATCTCATGGTCTAAGGAAAAGATACTTGACATTAGAAAAAAGCTTTAGCAGACGAACTACACAATCTTGTGCTATGCTTAGGATTGGGTCTTGTCCATCACATCATTCTCCTAATGATGTGATCCTGTTATCAATGACATCCAATGTCCATGGTCAGGAACCTGTAACCATCTATTGATCAACGAGCTAGTCAACTAGAGGCTCACTAGGGACATGTTGTGGTCTATGTATTCACACATGTATTACGATTTCCGGGTAACACAATTATAGCAAGAACAATAGACAATTATCATGAACAAGAAAATATAATAATAACCATTCTATTTTTGCCTCTAGGGCATATTTCCAACAGTCTCCCACTTGCACTAGAGTCAATATTCTAGTTACATTGTGATGAACCGAACACCCATAGAGTTCTGGTGTTGATCATGTTTTGCTCGTGGAAGAGGTTTAGTCAACGGATCTGCGACATTCAGGTCCGTATGCACTTTACAAATCTCTATGTCTTCATCTTGAACACTTTCACGAATGGAGTTGAAATGACGCTTGATATGCCTGGTCTTCTTGTGAAACCTGGGCTCCTTGGCAAGGGCAATGGCTCCAGTGTTGTCACAGAAGAGAGTCATCGGGCCCGATGCCTTGGAAATAACTTCTAGGTCAGCAATGAACTCCTTCATCCGGATTGCTTCATGTGCTGCCTCCGAGGCTGCCATGTACTCCGCTTCACATGTAGATCCCGCCACGACGCTTTGCTTGCAACTGCACCAACTGACTGCCCCACCATTCAAAATATACACGTATCCGGTTTGTGACTTGGAGTCATCCAGATCTGTGTTGAAGCTAGCATCGACGTAACACTTTACGACGAGCTCTTCGTCACGTCCATAAACGAGAAACATATCCTTAGTACTTTTTAGGTACTTCAGGATATTCTTGACCGTTGTCCAGTGTTCCATGCCGGGATTACTTTGGTACCTTCCTACCAAACTTACGACAAGGTTTACATCAGGTCTGGTACACAGCATGGCATACATAATGGACCCTAGGAGATGACACTCATCTTTTCTCTATCTTCTGCCCGGTCGGGCATTGAGCCGTGCTCAATCTCACACCTTGCAATACAGGCAAGAACCCCTTCTTGGACTGATCCATATTGAACTTCTTCAATATCTTGCCAAGGTACGTACTCTATGAAAGACCAATGAGGCGTCTCAATCTATCTCTATAGATCTTGATGCCTAATATATAAGCAGCTTCTCCAAGGTCCTTCATTGAAAAACACTTGTTCAAGTAGGCCTTTATGCTTTCCAAGAATTCTATATCATTTCCCATCAACAGTATGTCATCCACATACAATATGAGAAATGCTACAGAGCTCCCACTCACTTTCTTATAAATGCAGGCTTCTCCATAAGTCTTCATAAACCCAAACGCTTTGATCATCTCATCAAAGCGAATGTTCCAACTCTGAGATGCTTGCACCAGCCCATAAATCGAGCATTGGAGCTTGCACACCTTGTCAGCATTCTTAGGATCGACAAAACCTTCCGGCTGCATCATGTACAATTCTTCCTTAAGGAAACCATTAAGGAATGCCGTTTTGACGTCCATTTGCCATATCTCATAATCATAGAATGCGGCAATTGCTAACATGATTCGGACGGACTTCAGCTTCGCTATGGGTGAGAAAGTCTCATCGTAGTCAACACCTTGAACTTGTCGATAACCCTTAGCGACAAGTCGAGCCTTATAGATGGTCGGATTACCATCTGCGTCTGTCTTCTTCTTAAAGATCCATTTATTTTCTATGGCTCGCTGATCATCGGGCAAGTCAGTCAAAGTCCATACTTTGTTTTCATACATGGATCCTATCTCGGATTTCATGGCTTCCAGCCATTTTTCGGAATCCGGGCCCGCCATCGCTTCTTCATAGTTCGAAGGTTCACCGTTGTCTAACAACATGATTTCTAGGACAGGGTTGCCGTACCACTCTGGTGCGGAACGTGTCCTCGTGGACCTACGAAGTTCAGTAGCAACTTGATCTGAAGTTTCATGATCATCATCATTAACTTCCTCTCTAGTCGGTGCAGGCACCACAGAAACATTTTCTTGAGCTGTGCCACTTTCCGGTTCAAGAAGCAGTACCTCATCAAGTTCTACTTTTCTCCCACTTACTTCTTTCGAGAGAAACTCTTTCTCTAGAAAGGATCCATTCTTGGCAACAAAGATCTTGCCTTCGGATCTAAGGTAGAAGGTATACCCAATAGTTTTCTTAGGGTATCCTATGAAGACACATTTTTCCGACTTGGGTTCGAGCTTTTCAGGTTGAAGTTTCTTGACATAAGCATCGCATCCCCAAACTTTTAGAAACGACAGCTTAGGTTTCTTCCCAAACCATAATTCATACGGTGTCATCTCAACAGATTTCGACGGAGTCCTATTTAAAGTGAATGCGGCAGTCTCTAAACATAACCCCAAAATGATAGCGGTAGGTTGGTAAGAGACATCATAGATCGCACCATATCCAGTAGAGTGCGATTGCGACGTTCGGACACACCATTATGCTGAGGTGTTCCAGGCGGCATGAGTTGTGAAACAATTCCACATTCCCTTAAGTGTGTGCCAAATTCGTGATTCAAATATTCTCCCCCACGATCTGATCGTAAGAACTTTATTTTCCTGTCACGTTGATTCTCAACCTCACTCTGAAATTCCTTGAATTTTTCAAATGTCTTAGACTTGTGTTTCATTAAGTAGACATACCCATATCTACTCAAGTCATCAGTGACGGTGAGAACATAACGATAGCCACCGCGAGCCTCAATGCTCATTGGACCGCACACATCAGTATGTATGATTTCCAATAAGTTGGTTGCTCGCTCCATTGTTCTGGAGAACAGAGTCTTGGTCATTTTACCCATGAGGCATGGTTCGCACGTGTCAAATGATTCATAATCAAGAAACTTCAAAAGTCCATCTGCATGGAGTTTCTTCATGCGTTTGACACCAATGTGACCAAGGCGGCAGTGCCACAAGTATGTGGGACTATCATTACCAACCTTACATCTTTTGGCATTCACACTATGAATATGTGTACTATCATGTTCGAGATTAAATAATAATAAACCATTGACCAGTGGGGCATGACCATAAAACATATCTCTTATAAATAGAACAACCATTATTCTCAGATTTAAATGAGTAGCCATCTCGCATTAAACGAGAACCAGATACAATGTTCATGCTCAAAGCTGGCACTAAATAACAATTATTGAGGTTTAAAACTAATCCCGTAGGTAAATGTAGAAGCAGCGTGCCAACGGCGATCACATCGACCTTGGAACCATTCCCAACGCGCATCGTCATCTCATCCTTCGCTAGTCTCCGCTTATTCCGCAGCTCCTGTTTTGAGTTACAAATATGAGCAACCGCACCGGTATCAAATACCCAGGAGCTACTACGAGCGATGGTTAGGTACACATCAATTACATGTATATCACATATACCTTTGGTATTGCCGGCCTTCTTATCCGCTAAGTACTTGGGGCAGTTCCGCTTCCAGTGACCGTTTCCCTCGCAATAAAAGCACTCAGTCTTAGGGTTGGGTCCATTCTTTGGCTTCTTCCCGGCAGCTTGCTTACCGGGCGCGCCAACTCCCTTGCCGTCCTTCTTGAAGTTCTTTTTACCCTTGTCTTTCTTAAACTTAGTGGTTTTATTCACCATCAACACTTGATGTTCCTTTTTGATCTCCACCTCCGCTGATTTCAGCATTGAATATACCTCAGGAATGGTCTTTTCCATCCCCTGCATATTGAAGTTCATCACAAAACTCTTGTAGCTAGGTGGAAGCGATTGAGTGATTCTGTCAACGACCGCGTCATCCGGGAGATTGATTCCCAGCTGAGACAAGCGGTTGTGCAACCCAGACATTTTGAGTATGTGCTCGCTGACAGAACTGTTCTCCTCCATCTTACAACTATAGAACTTGTCGGAGACTTCATATCTCTCGACTCAGGCTTGAGCTTGGAAAACTATTTTCAGCTCTTGGAACATCTCATATGCTCCGTCTTGCTCGAAATACTTTTGGAGCCCCAGTTCTAAGCTGTAAAACATGCCACACTGAACCAGGGAGGAATTATCACTACGCGACTGTCAGGCGTTCATAACGTCTTGAGTTGCTGGGAAAACAGGTGCGTCACCTAGCGGTGCTTCAAGGACATATGCTTTCTTGGCAGCTATGAGGATAATCCTCAGGTTACGGACCCAATCCGTGTAGTTGCTGCCATCGTCTTTCAGCTTGGTTTTCTCTAGAAACGCGTTGAAGTTGAGGGCAACATTAGCGTGGGCCATTTGATCTACAAGACATATTGCAAAGTTTTTAGACTATGTTCATGATAATTAAGTTCATCTAATCAAATTATTTAATGAACTCCCACTCAGATTGACATCCCTCTAGTCATCTAAGTGATATATGATCCGAGTCAACTAGGCCGTGTCCGATCATCACGTGAGACGGACTAGTCATCATCGTTTAACATCTTCATGTTGATCGTATCTTCTATACGACTCATGTTCGACCTTTCGGTCTTCCGTGTTCAGACGCCATGTCTGTACATGCTAGGCTCGTCAAGTCAACCTAAGTGTATTGCGTGTGTAAATCTGGCTTACACCCGTTGTATGCGAACGTTAGAACCTATCACACCCGATCATCACGTGGTGCTTCGGAACAACGGACCTTAGCAACGGTGCATAGTTAGGGGGAACACTTTCTTGAAATTATTGCGAGGGATCATCTTATTTATGCTACCATCGTTCTAAGCAAATAAGATGTAAAACATGATAAACATCACATGCAATCATATAGTGACATGATATGGCCAATATCATTTTGCTCCTTTTGATCTCCATCTTCGGGGCGCCATGATCATCATCGTCACCGGCATGACACCATGATCTCCATCATCGTGTCTTCATGAAGTTGTCTCGCCAACTATTACTTCTACTACTATGGCTAACAGTTAGCAATAAAGTAAAGTAATTACAAGGTGTTTTCAGTGACACGCAGGTCATAAATAATTTAGACAACTCCTATGGCTCCTGCCGGTTGTCATACTCGACATGTAAGTCATGATTCCTATTACAAGAACATGATCAATCTCATACATCACATATATCATTCATCACATTCTTTTGGCCATATCACATCACATAGCATACCCTGCAAAAACAAGTTAGACGTCCTCTAATTGTTGTTGCATGTTTTTACGTGGCTGCTATGAGTTTCTAGCAAGAACGTTTCTTACCTACGCAAAAACCACAACGTCATATGCCAATTTCTATTTACCCTTCATAAGGACCCTTTTCATCGAATCTGATCCGACTGAAGTGGGAGAGACAGACACCCGCTAGCCACCTTATGCAACTAGTGCATGTCAGTCGGTGGAACCTGTCTCACGTAAGCGTACGTGTAAGGTCGGTCCGGGCCGCTTCATCCCACGATGCCGCCGAATCAACATAAGACTAGTAACGACAAGTAAATTGACAAAATCAACGCCCACAACAACTTGTGTTCTACTCGTGCATAGAAACTACGCATAGACCTGGCTCATGATGCCTCTGTTGGGGATCGTTCCAGAAATTTAAAAAAATTCTACGCACCACCAAGTTCAATCTATGGAGAGACTAGCAACGAGAGAGAGGGGAGTGTATCTTCATACCCTTTGAGATCTCGAAACGGAAGCGTTACAAAAACGCGGATGAAGGAGTCATACACGAAGCGATTCAGATCGCGGCCGAATCCGATCTAAGCACCGAACAATGATGCCTCCGCGTTCAACACACGTGCAGCCTGATGACGTCTCCCACACCTTGATCCAGCAAGGAGAGAGGGAGAGGTTGGAGAAGACTCCGTCCAGTAGCAGCACGACGGCGTGGTGGTGTTGGAGTAGCGTGGTACTCCGGCAGGGCTTCGCCACGCGTCGCGGGAGGAGGAGGTGTTGGGGAGGGGGAGGGCTACGCCTTGGATGTGGCGTGGCTGCCCTCCCACCTCCCCTCTATTTATAGGGGCAAGGGAGAGGGGGGCCGACCCCCTCCAGATGGATCTAGAGGGGGGGCGACGGCCAAGGGGGGAAGGCTTGCCCCCCAAGCCAAGGGGGGGCGCCCCCTTTAGGGTTTCCCCAAACCCTAGGCGCATGGGCCCTAGGGGGTTTGGCGCCCAGCCCACCTAGGGGCTGGTTCCCCTCCATATTCAGCCCATAGGGCCCTTCGGGGCAGGTGGAGCCTTCCGGTGGACCCCCGGAACCCTTTCGGTGGTCCCGGTATAATACCGATAAACCCCTGAACACTTCCGGCGATCGAATAAGGACTTACCATATATAAATCTTTGTCTCTGGACCATTCCGGAACTCCTCGTTATGTCCGGGATCTCATCCGGGACTCCGAACAACATTCGGTAACCACGTACAAACTTTCCCTATAACCCTAGCGTCATCGAACCTTAAGTGTGTAGACCCTATGGGTTCGGGAATCATGCAGACATGACCGAGACATCTCTCTAGCCAATAACCAACAACGGGATCTGGATACCCATGTTGGCTCCCACATGTTCCACGATGATCTCATCGGATGAACCACGATGTCGAGGATTCAATCAATCCTGTATACAATTCCCTTTGTCTGCCGGCATAGCACTTGCCCGAGATTCGATCGTCGGTATACCGATACCTTGTTCAATCTCGTTACGGCAAGTCTCTTTACTCGTTCCGTAACACATCATCCCGTGACCAACCCCTTAGTCACATTGAGATCATTACGATGATGTCTTACCGAGTGGGCCCATAGAAACCTCTCCGTCATACGGAGTGACAAATCCCAGTCTCGATTCGTGCCAACCCAACAGATACTTTCGGAGATACCCGTAGTGCACCTTTATAGTCACCCAGTTATGTTGCGACGTTTGGCACACCCAAATCATTCCTACGGTATCCGGAAGTTGCACAATCTCATGGTCTAAGGAAAATATACTTGACATTAGAAAAGCTTTAGCAGACGAACTACACGATCTTGTGCTATTCTTAGGATTGGGTCTTGTCCATCACATCATTCTACTAATGATGTGATCCCGTTATCAATGACATCCAATGTCCATGGTCAGGAAACTGTGACCATCTATTGATCAACGAGCTAGTCAACTAGAGGCTCACTAGGGACATGTTGTGGTCTATGTATTCACACATGTATTACGATTTCTGGATAACACAATTATAGCATGAACAATAGACAGTTATCATGAACAAGGAAATATAATAATAACCATTTTATTATTGCTCCAACAAATCTAACTCAGACCGCGTCGTTATATCAGCCTCAAACACCCGGATTGACTGATACCCATCATTTTCAGCCCAAACCTTGGGCCCGTATGGGAAGGCCAGGGCGCATCCGCTACGTCGGATCTAGCCCACCGCGACACCACATGTATTCGCCTCCATCCACTCCCTGGATAAAACTCTAGCCACTCCACTCCGCTTCGCCCCCAAGCCCTTCGTCACCCGATCTATGGACAGGGAGCTCATCCCGTGTGGGCCCAAGGAGGAGATGGTCACCCGCATTGCGCTCCGCCGCGCCCGGGAGGAGCACGTCCAACTGTGGTCGGATTCAATCATGCGAGAATCCATAGCGTCCACCCAAATGGTGCTTGGATCCAGTGGGAGGCGCGTCTTCGTTGCCTTGGCGGAGGCACTGCGGTCCGTCTAGCGTCCGAACACCATGAAAAGGCCGCAACCCCTTCGTTGGCGCGCAGACTCAGAGGTAAATACCGCACTTATGGCCCGTCCGCTGAGGCTATGGCGTGGTGTGCCCGCCGTGCGAGGTTGAGGACACGGGAGCCCACGACAGACACCGGTGAGGTGGAGTCGCACGCCGCAGCACCACTATGGGTGATCTGCAATAACTGGCGCAAGCGCATCATGTTGGACGTGTCGGGCTTTGACCACCACAGATCCATCATGGACCTCACATCGATCGACGACGTGCACCACAACACCCAAGCATATGGGCCGGCCAGTAGTGTGTTTCTCGGTCGTGCGTTTGTTCGTTTGGTCTGATCACTACTGTTTGTTATGTCTCTTTCCTTTTCCTTTTCCTTTTTATTTTATTTTCCCTACTTTTTATTCAACACAGATGCTCTTTGGTTTTTCTTTTTTCGTTATACTTCATCTTTATTCTTCTCGGTTTTATCTAATTTTGTTTTGTTTCTTTTTCTATTTTGCACTGGGCTTTCTCCGGTTTTATTGTTTTCTTTTCCATTTTCTTTGGTTCTTTCTAAGTTTTTTGGGGTTTTATCTATGACAAGTCAACATTATACATATACATCAGCTAATTTTCTAGTAGATGTTTAACAGTTTTCAGATATGCACGATGAAAATGTTTTTATCCCTATTTTCTTTTCCACACAAATTATATATACACACTTTATTTTATGAATGTTTAACAATTTTCAAACACATTATTATCATTTTTTCAAACACATTATTATCAATATTTTGATTCAACTTTTTTATACACATTGTACATTTATTGTATACAGCAGAAATATTTTTCATACATAAAATTAACATTTTATAAATACATGATGAACATTTTTTAAATATGTTTTCATGTCCGCTTGTTTACATGCATCTTTATATATTTTGTATACATCAGAAACATTGTTTAATACTGTACATGTTTAACATTTTTAAATAGATGATTAAAATATTAAAATATTAATTTTTATGTCTACTTTTTTTCATACAGTATTTAAGTTTTTGGTATATATTAGATTTTTCTATACATGTTTCACATTTTCAAATTAATTATTAACATTTTTTTCATTTTTGTATACAGGAGTACGTTTTCATACACGTGCCACATTGCACATACACCTTGTATATTTTTTTGTATAGACGAGGAACATTTATTTGACCATTTTTAAAATATTTTCCTCTTTTCTGCATATTTATGTTTTGATGTCTAGTTTTAATACTCATTACAAACATTTTTTCTTACACTTTTATAATTTTTCAAATGCGTAAGTAACATTTTCAAAATATTTCTTAAGTGATTTATATATTTTAGGTAAAGTGATTTTTACTTTTAGAATATTTCCAAATGTAAACAAAAGTGAGAGAAAATCAAAAGACGAAAAAATTGGAAAAAATCGGAAGAAACAAAGAAGCGCTTAAGGCCGCGCGTTGGGGACGGCCCAATGGCGCAGGTGCTTCGCGCCCGTAGTTCCTCGCGAAGAAAGGAACAACTTCTTTGCCGCTCTGTGCGGGAAACAGTCGGCCTAAGGCACATGACGCCCGACACTCGGCCGGCTCATTAGATGCAAGCTACAAGAAAGGAATACGATTTTTTAATTTGTTTTCCAACTTTTTTCGGGTTTTTTATTTTTAATTATTTTATTATTATGGTTATGTTAAAAACAATAAATTCTCAATTTTTAGTAAATGGAAATTATTTGAAAAGTTAAACATTTTACTAAAACCTTTGTCTTTTAAAAAATAAATCTTTAGTTCTGTTCTAAAAATATAAAACTTCTGAAGACTTTGAACTTGTTTGAAATAAAGTAACCTTTTTATAAACACAAACTTTTTTTATAATTTGCGACCATTTTTGGAAAAAATGTGACCACTTTTTGATGGCACGCATTTTTGAAGTTTTTATTTTCTTTCGAAAATTTCGAATAAGTTTTTTGAAAATTTTGAACAGTCTTTCAGAAAATATTAACATATTTTATTTATTGTTTTAATGGAAAATAGACAACAAGAAAAAGAAAAAACCCAAATAAAGGGTAAAGAAAAACCAGAAAACATACAATGTCTAGTTGGGATCCTGTAGAACGGACAATGTCTAGTTGGGCCGGCCATCTCTGCTCGTATGGATCGCACTCTGTGCTATGCACCAACTATTTCTTTTTTGAAGGGAAAGCCTTATGTCACTTTTATTAAGTCAGTGGCACAGTTACATCAACTAGTACGAGAATGTATCCGGTGCACCCACACTTGTGGTGTTACCGATGCACCGGATGCCATAGAACACTTTGAAAAATCTGAAAAAAAAATCTAGCACATTGACACAACATCAAAGTACGTTGTCACACAAATTTGTATCAAAATGTGAAATATTTCTTGAGATAAAAAATGTCAAATTTGACATCAGTGTGATAATGAGACGAATCTAAAGCCCAATTTATATTATGTACTATTCAATGTTGAATTTTTTAATTTTATTTTCCAGCTATGTTTTGAATTTTGCCTTGAAATTTTGTGACAACCCACATTGATGTAGTGTGAACATGCTATTTTTTCAGAATATTTTAACCATTTTAAAAGTGCAACATGAGTTTGGTGCACCGATAGCACCACAAGCACCGGCGCACCAAATATTCTCCCCAACTAGTACGTGCGATAACAAGAAATTTGGAGTTGCGTTCACCCACTCGTACCTAGTCTGATGATCAAAAGAAAATCTAGCAGGAAAATGTGCCAGGCCATTGGCTTCCCTTCGACAATCGCTGAAGGAGATCGACGGAATACCATGAGCTAACTGAAAGCAGTCAGCCAACACCGCCGCATAAGGGGCTCAAGATTTCAGCATTCCCATTGCAAGCATCGATAAGTTCTAAGCAATCCGATTCCACTGCAACTTTGCTACAACCCGCTTCATAGAGTAACTAGACCACACCTCGGTGCGAAAGGCTCTGTAGTTGGGGCGTTCATAATGTGATCTATGAGTTCCGACGCCCCGTCCACCGCTTCTCCACGATAGTTCCGAAGAACTGCAGCTACTGCGCCACTACCATCATCAAAGAAAGAAGTATCTATATTCAGTTTATAGCGTCCCACTGGTGGTTTCTGCCATCTTGCTACAGGAACCGGAGCACGTGGACGAACAACATGATTAGCAGTAATTTCCTGAATAGCGAAGGCCAAACTCGGTGCATTTTTCCTAATTTCACTTTTCACGGCTTGCTGCCATTCCCACCAGATATATCAAGCTCCCTGAACTAAAGATTTCCCAGTTCATGTAAACCCAGTTGTCCCAGAACTGGTGATTTCCTTATCGAACTCCAAAGAATCTCCTCTAAGACTATAGAACCCGAACGATCAGTACATAAAGCTCTATCAATAATCTCTTCTAAGCCAAGAGATTTCCGTACTTCTCTTGCCCGGGTACATGTGAAAACCAGATGGAGAATGTCTTCCGCTCCAGACTTGCAAATTGGACATTGAGGAGAGACTTTGATGTGTCTGTTACTAGGGATGCACAAACCTGGTATGATACCATGTAGTGCTCGCCATACAAATATTTTAATTTTACTCGGTACTTGTAATGTCCAAAGAACATCCGAGACAGGATTCGAGTTTAGAGGTTTCAGTCAGTTCTCTTCTTAGTTTTGGCCCGAATTGATGCTCCCACTCTATATAGTAGGCTCTCTGGACTGAAAAACTGTGTGACTTTGTTGTGTTCCATGTAATAAAATCCTCTAGAAGATGTTCATACAAGGGTATTTTGAGGATCATTTCTGTGTCCAGTGGTCAAAATATATCCCTTAGCAGATCTTCATCCCATCCCCAGTCAGTGAGTCAATCAACTCATTAACAGTGCTTAACTATATATTTTCCTTGTAATAATTTTCCTAAAAGGACTTTCCGGTATCCAATGATCATCCCAAATACTTATCTGTGTGTCTGTTCCTAGTCTCCAAATATGACCCCTTTTAAACGTTTGGAGTTCATGTACAATGCTCTACCACATGAAGGAAGATCCTTTTTTCGATCCAGCTTTGAGAAATTTTCCGCCGGGATAGTATTTAGCTCTTAACACTTGTGCACACAGAGTTTCAGGATGTGTGATTAGCCTCCAACTCTATTTCGCAAGCATTGCTAGATTGAAAGCATGTAAATCTCTAGGTCCCATACCTCCTTTGCTTTGGGAAGACACATTCGCCACCATGCGAACCAACGCATCCTTTTCTGCACCTCAGAATCTCCCCACCAGAAAGTAGCCATTGCATTAGTGATTTCCTTGCACACCCTTTTTGGGGATTATAAGCACAACCATAGCAAATACCGAAATTGACTGGATAATCGCCTTCAACAAAAAATTCCTTCCCTCCCATTGACAAATATTTTTCTTTCCATCCATTTAAGCGATAAATAATTCTTTCAACTAAATACTCAAAACTCTCACTTTTATCTAGGCCTAACATGGCACGGAGGCCAAGATATTTATCTGAAAGTGCTTATGTCATGATATTTGGTTCAACACAAACTTGAGATTTCATCTCAACATCTACATTTGGACTGAAAAGAATACTACTCTTCCCTTCACTCACCATCTGCACAGAACTCGCGCAATATTCATCTAGTACCTGTCTCAATGAGGTTGCATTAATCAAATATGCTCTAATAAGGATAAGGGAATCATCAGCAAATAATAAATGAGAAACTGATGGTGCATTTTTGGACACACGAACACCTTCAATGCCACGAACCTCCTCTTTTTGAGCCAAAGTACTCGATAAACCTTCTGCGTAGATCAAGAAAAAATACAGAGATAAAGGATCTCCCGATGGAGACCCCTAGTAGGAATAAAACCAGTAGTCTCTTGGTCATTATATCTCACTTTGTATTCAACAGAAGTGATGCAAGGCATTAACAATTGGACTACCTCGGTATGAAAGCCCAACTGGATCATCATCTTCTCCAAGAACTTCCATTCTACATGGTCATAAGCTTAATTCATATCAAGCTTTACCGCACAATAGCCAACCTTCCCTCTTCTTTTTCTTTATAATATGCAAACTTTTATATGCCAATAGAATATTATCAGTAATTAGCCTGCCAGGCACAAAAGCACCCTAAACCGGAGAGAGAATATCATCGAGGAAAGTTTTGATTTTGAAAGCTATCATCTTGGAAATTATTTTGTAAAGAACCTTACAAAGACTAATCGGCTTGTATTGGTTAATTATCTCCGGTTCATCCACCTTTGATATAAGAACAATAACAATATCATTCCACCCCTCAGGAATTACCTTTGTATTGATAGCATTAAGGACTTCCGTTGTCAAGGCATCTCGAAGAATTTACCAGCACTTCTTGAAAAATATTGCATGCAATCCATTGGTGCCTGGCGCCTTCAAATCACCTATTGAAAACGAGCCCTTTTCACCTCTTCAATCGAATATGCTTTCATGAGCTCATCATTCATAGCAGGGGTCACATGAGGGACAACTTTCCGAATAAGATGTGGGTCAGGTTCATCAATTTCCGTAGAGAATAATCCCGAAAAGTAATCAGAAATCAAAGGATTTAAATATGTCGTACCTTCCTTCCATATACCCTGATCATCCTTTAATTTTTTAATTCGATTATGCAGCCTACATGCTGTTATGAAATTATGGAAATATGAAGTTCATCAGATTTGAAAAAAAATCATCAATTTGAAAAATTTCACTGGATTTGAAAAGTTCATCG